>NW_019384983.1:1207861-1255216 GCF_000671375.1 Centruroides sculpturatus | reverse complement strand
TTATTTTATTATATAAATTTTTTAATAAATTAATAGAATTGAGTTTAATTAAGAGCTTTAAAAAATTTAAAGTATATTTTTTAATATAGGAATACAAAAACTATTGTTAAGAACTACTTTACTTAAACATTTTCTATTAATTAATAATATTATCATCTTTAAATTGTAAATTATAATCTGGTTATATTAATTTTTTAATAAATAAATAAATATATATGTATATAATTAATATTAAATCGGCAAATATAGTTTTAGTTTAGAACATGTAATAAAAACGATTCAGGAAAACCGAAACTTGTAAGGAGCGCCTTAGAGGAAGCCACTCCATCCGACACGTAAAACTAGTAGCTGATCGCAACTTCGCTCGATTATTTTTCACTCTAAACGATAAAAATAAATAATTATAAAATATACAATTTAAAGATTTTGCAGTCCAGATTTAAAAGTAGTAAAAATTGTAAATTTAAATTTAAAATATTAGCCAGGAAATAAGTTGCGCTTTGCGTTTTCGTCGTTGAAAAGCGCCATTTTGGAGTGGTGAACGGTATCTGTTATTTTTACAATTTTAAAGTCGACAACAGCTTACTGTTTGCACAATTCACACCCATATGACCGGAACTGACAACACCTTCATTGCTATCTTATGTTTGATGTTCTACCCCCTTTTCCCCTATAATCTACTACTATTATATTCAAAACTGTTTCTGATTCTATGGACATGTTAGATAATGTTATTCTTTTCCTGTTTGTCTTATAAATCTATGTCCAACCTTGACTTGGAATGCAGATACATCCGATCTATAGCTTCAGCTCATCCGTAGGACACATCTGCAGGAAACTGTTGTTCCGGTATTAGGATTAGAAATTCACTAAATTGTCTTTAATTCCGATCATATTCATTTCACAACAATTTAAACAATTAATAACGATTAATCATCTTCTAAGGATCATAAATAATATAACAAGTTTTAATTTTATTGAGAAATTTTCCAAAAAAATGCGATTTTTTGTAGTGACGTCGGCAACTTGGTTGTCTTTTGATACGCCTGTGGGGAGGCTGTCGTGTCGAGAACAGCGCTCTATCGCCTGAACTGCTGCAGATACGGTTGCTGCTTATTTGTGTAACCCTTAACAACGGATTAAACCTTCAAAAATGGGTGTATCGGGTTTTTTTCATCAAATACATAAGGTCAAACTTTAATATTTTTGATTAATTGCGTTACATTCCTGTCTCGTTACGATATAGCACGTTATATCACTTCCTTTCGATCCTCGACGGTTTTGGTTTTTCGAATTTTTTATTTTATTTTAATTAAATTATATGATTTAAATTTTTATATAAATATATTTTACCTTTTTCTTTTTATTTCAGAATTCCATTAGACACAATTTATCCCTTCACAATCGGTTTATGCGGGTTCAAAATGAAGGAACAGGAAAGAGCTCATGGTGGATGCTGAATCCAGATGCCAAACCTGGTAAAACACCGAGAAGAAAAGCAAACAGCTCGGAATACAATCACGAAAGAAAACGTGGCCGATCGAAGAAAAAACCTTTAGAAACTCCACGCAACGTACCAACTCCTAGTCCAAGTTCATCTGTTTCAGAAAATACAGATTTGTTTCCAGAATCACCACATACGGCTTATCAATACAGTCCCGAATACAGAGGAATGTCCAATTCCAATAGCCGGCTGTCGCCTTTACAAAACGCAGATTCTAACAGTAAGTGGCCCGTATATAGTCCAGATCATCTAGTCCAAAACATGACGGAAACAATGAGCTTAAATGGGCAAAACCATTATATAAACAATTGCCAAATGAAAGAATTTAACAACCAATCATACGCGTATACAGAAGCATGTAAGCACTATCCAACTCCGCCGCTACAGCCTCCATTTTACGAAACATCGTCTATATATACAAATTATCACGATACGCATTCGGTGGCAACATCTCTAGCAAACACAGCAGATTACGTCGTTGGACCACTGATGACTCTCAACTCTTCAGACGTTGATCTAAACTTCGTGGCCGTTCAGGAAGGTTTAGACTGTGATGTCGATCAAGTACTAAGGTATACACTTAATATGGAGGGTAATTTAGATTTCAATTTTGATTCCGTAGGTAGTAATATGCCCTTACAGCATTACAACTGGGTGCATTAATTAGATCCAACAAAACCAAAACTTTTATGTGATATTTTTTCACCGCTGTGTGATAGTATATAAAAGAATTTAAAAAAAATCCGTTAAAAGAACGGCCGAGCAGATATGCTTTTACTATTTTTCATGGTTTTTTAAAACATATCACTCTCTCGTGTATGTGATTCGCTCAAATTGAGGGATGTTCCACATCGGAACATCTGTCACTGGATTTCGTACAAATTAAAAAAAAAATGCTGTGATGTTGAATCTTTGCATCTTATGGTACAAATAAATCTGTAAAAATTCTGTTTCCATTTTTTTCCTCTTCTATTTTTTAATTATAATAATAATAATTCCGAAAGTATTTTTCTCTTCCTCTCTTTCTCTACTTCTCGACTTTGTTTTTTATTTTTAAGATGTTGTGAAGACTCGAAAAAATTGTGACTAATCAAAAATTGTGCACATGGTCATTGTACAGTCATTAAAAGATGTTATTGAAGTCGTTAATTGTCGTATTTATTTTATAAAAAGTAAAAAAAAGAGTACGTAATTTTTTAAGGCACTTTTATAGATTTTAAACATCTTTCGTGTCTTTCGGTCATTTCGCACATAACCACGTTTAAAGTGTTGCTAAGGAAAGAAATTGTAACACGTCCTGTGTATTGGTTACCCTGGTAACGAGGGCGAGTGGTCAATAAACTGGGTGGCCGCTCCATTAAGAGATAACCACTCAACTTTGTATCGGGCAAGGACGGTGGTCAACATCGTCGTTATGGCAACCCAATGTCTCATGCATCATGCAAATATATACTACGTTTTTGCTTCGCTTACACGACGCTAGATGGAGTTTAAAGTACAGATATATGTTAAAATTTAAACCCGTCTTCTCGGATGATATACTGTATATAAATTTCTAAAACATGTCTTCTTTCATATAAAAAGGAAAAATTTTTTTTTTAACGATTTTATGGTATCTGGCAACACTTCAAATTGAAAACTTATTAATTTGAATTAAATCCGCTAGAGGTATTTCAATTTTTGATTCTATTCATAGCCGCTAGGGACGCTTTTAAAAATTTAATTATTTTAATTTTAAAAAAGGAACGAGTTAAAAATGCAATTAAAAGTATTTAAAATCTATTAAATTATTATAAATTTAGTAATATTAATTAATACTTCTTTTGGAATAGAAACGGGCGTAACGTCTGGATGCTAATACACGAATAAAATCAATGTCACGCATGAAAGGAGTGTGTTATAGTCCGGATTTTTTCGTGTAGTTGGAACTGAAATACATTTGTTACAGGAACAAACTGCTTTAATACTACATTAGGAACAAATATTCATTACTAATTAATCGAAACACGGTTTTTACAGAAAAAAGTCCTCCGCTGCTGCAACAGTAACTAATTTGGATAGCAAGCTGAGCGAGAAAACAGTTGAAGCGCATTATTAGAGAAGAAAAAGTATTTTAATGTTACTATAGTAACTAATTTAAATAAGAATACTTAGAGGGTAAGAGACTAAAAATAACCGCATTTCTGAGGGAGGTAAGAAATCACTTTAATGCTATACCAGCATCTATTTGAACAGTAATACTTTGATGTTTTCAGAAGCGAGAGAACTGAAAAAATACTATTATTGTAATATAATTGAAGTAAAATAAACATTATAAAAATTTTTTTAAATAGAATTGACAATGCTTCATTTTGATTTAGACAATAATATTTGAAGAAATCATGCTCGGTAGACAAGCGCGTGTTTTGTGTTACATTTCATAATTACTCACTCCTAAGTATTACACATCTATAGATAAACATTTAGGCGGAAAATAAAAAGAATTATTCATCCTAAAAAGTTATAAATGATATCTTTTTACTTTCAGTTGCTTTCCATTATATTTCCACGGTTGCGACTACACTGTACAGCATCTCTAGTTTGTGCAGTCACAAAACACCACTCGTACATCGTTTTGTTGCTCACTGACGACCCCATTAGCCAACTTGGCTGTGAAAAAGAGGAAAGTAAAAGATGGTGATGGATGGCATTCGTCTACTCACATAAATATTTTTAAGATTGATTCATTTATGCTACCCGTCAACAATTTTTATATCAATTTTTTCCCTGATAATACAATAACAAAATTATGACTGCTAAACGCAAACGGTTTTAAATTTTATTTTCTTCTTATCATCAAATACGAATTATCAAAATTCTGTTTCTTTTAACCATTCGCTTTTTGGAAAATTGTCACGTGAGAGATCCTTTGGCAAAATTCCCAAAAAGATAAAAAAAATTCATCCCTCCCAAAAATGGGATCTAAATAAATGCTCGTTTTCTTTCCAAGTTTAATTTTCAAGAACCAACGCGCGTGAAAAAATGTAACCAGATATCAATGTCAGCCTCTAAAAAAAACTAGAGAAGAATGTATTAGATAATCTTGTAATAGTAAAATTGAGGTCAGAATGTATTCAACTCCTATTTACTTATATAGGTATCGAATATGTTCGATCGAGTTTATGTCGTGAGTTTTCCTTTTCGACCTAAAGTGGCCTCTCTAACTCCTAGTTTTAATAGCCCTTAAGGGTTAAATTGTGCTCGAACCCTTTCACCAAACTATAGGTTCAAATATATAAGATAATGTACTGTACATTATCTCTATATACGAGAGGACTTTCTTACTTTGCATATCTTACATTATTTTTTGCGCAGTAATCTTGATACTTTACATACTTTACAATGTTTTTTTTTCCCTTGACATTATGATAAAAGATTATCACAACCGAAAACTCGGTCTTCTTCTTGCCAAAGTTTTCACACGATTTTCCTTCTAGATACTTTTTTAGACTTAGAATATGTTCGGGTAGTTGTATTGTTAAAGAAAATTACTTCATTTATCATACAAAACTTCTATATTTTTTGCAATGAATATCTTTTGTGTTGTGATTCATCTTTAGATTGTATTACAATTTTTTTTTCTTTTGTTTTTAATGTCGCATCTATCAATCATTTCTTTGCTTAAAACATAAGAATTTTACGAGCGCAATGCGACGCAAAGGACGATAAAATACAAGATAAAATGCATGCGATATAATTATAATCAATAATAATTTTTTTTAAAAAATTAAACTAATTTGCCTTCTGTAAATATCAAAAATTCATTTTTTCTTAGGCGGCATCAATGTTAATTATAATGTTATTACTACATACTTTGGAATGATCTGTTAGTATCGCTAGTGATTTAAGATGCTATCAACAGATTATAACTTCCCGTTTAAGTGTTTTTTTCCAATCATAATTATCGTTTTTTCGGCTTAAGAATTAGAAAAAGTTTTTAGAAAACGAAATTAAATCTTTAACAAATAATGTTATTATCAATTTTAACATAAAAACCTTTCACGTTTAAATGATAATTCTCTAAATGAATTAACAATCGAATTAAAAAAGATTTTAGTTCTAAATAAAATGTAAATAATTTAGTAAAGTAAAGTAAAAATTTATAGAGTTAATTACGATTAAAATTTATCAAGTTAATCAAGGAATTGTCGAGTAAATTTCGCTATAAGTCATAGCGAAATGTCGCGTATTCAAATTATAAACGTGACATTCACGTTTCTTCTTTGTCACAAATTTTAAATCCTACGCGAATAAGGCTTTTGTGGTAAACTTCTAATAAAAGTAAATCGCGAAACGTCTAATTAATCTCTTTAATTAGTCAATGAAAGGTTAAAAAATAAATAAATCGCGTTTCGTGCCGCGAAATGTCACAATCGATAATGATGAATGCTTTAGTTTAATAATTTCAAATCTGTATACATTTTTTTTTATTTTATTCGCTAGTATTTTGAAAAATTTATTATTATTTTAAAAAATAAAAATAAAATTACAAAAAAAAAGAAAAGAAATTCGACAGTTTTATAGTAATTTAGTCGCGCCCATCCTCTCCAGTTTCCGGTTTTAGTTGATGTGAATAGCGAGAGAACTGAAAAAATACTATTATTGTAATATAATTGAAGTAAAATAAACATTATAAAAATTTTTTAAAATAGAATTGACAATGCTTCATTTTGATTTAGACAATAATATTTGAAGAAATCATGCTCGGTAGACAAGCGCGTGTTTTGTGTTACATTTCATAATTACTCACTCCTAAGTATTACACATCTATAGATAAACATTTAGGCGGAAAATAAAAAGAATTATTCATCCTAAAAAGTTATAAATGATATCTTTTTACTTTCAGTTGCTTTCCNAATAGAAATACAAATAACGAAAAATATCAAAGTTAATTAAGCAATATATATCGTTAAGTGTGGAAATTCTTTTAAAAAATTATAAAATTCTCGATTTTATTACGTGAAAAGAATGAATTACAAATGTCAATGAGGTTCCTCTGCTTTCACTTTTTCCTTGGAAATTTGTCTTTTGTTTTTATTTTGACAATCAATATGTTAATGAATTTTCGATTTAGCTTCAATCTGCCAGCAAAAAAAGGGATCTACACATCATTAGGCTACATATATTTACCATCGACTTCTCACACACATTTTTTATAACATAAAAGTATGTTATAAAAAGTGCTAAGCTAATGTATCTGATAAGTTTTCTGTAATATGATAATACACTTCCTCAGACCCTGATAAAGGGGGGCAGTAGGGCATCTGACACACAAGAACCTCCAAAAATTTAATCTATGCAAAAAAAATATATGATATGAAAGTAATACAGATGATAGGTGGTGGAAAAAAACCTGTCTTCGTTTGTTTTATTGATTTTATTTATGTAATTCTGCTTTTGAATGTGAATGGAATGTCAAATTTGTGAGTGGTCTGCACCCATCTCTGGCCCTATATTTTTTTTTTCAGATATCAATATGAAAAAAGGGGTCAAGAGATAAATTCTTGAGACACTTGCACTGAAATGAATGAAAGAGAGTAAATGTTAACATTGGGTCAAATTTTAAATATAAAATGAGCCATAAAGTTCTTAAAATCAAACAGAATTTGATATATCTTGATGAAATTTGACACTATTTTATATTCAAATTGAAACACTTAAAAAATAATGTGGATATAAAACTGATGGAAATCATATAAATTTATTAAATTAACAAAAATAAAAGAATTGATATTGTGTAATAATGAATTTCAATATTTTAGAAAAAACAGAAAAAGTTACTTTAAAAAATAAATAATAGAGAGAAAAATACAACTTATTGATTCACAATTACTGAATGCTATGAATATATGATATGACATTTTAAAGAACTGTCAGATTATTGATATTTTCTTCCTATTATCATCAAAATTTAAATCATCATTTTAACAATTCAAAAATCAATGATGAATAAAATTTTATTTGAGTGACTTTATGATTTCTTAATGAAAGTTATATAGAACAATAAATAATAGATATTAATGACAAAATACAAATTTCTATTAAAAATTTGAATGAGCAATTCGGTATCTTTTAAATACTTAAAAATTAAATTTACATGTATTCCGATTACAAAAATAAATAAATTATATTCCTAATTTCATTTGAAATTAACAAAACATCAATAACAATAATAATAGAATGTGATTTCATATTATTAGGAATTAAATATTTATTATTACTCTTTTGTATTCATTTTATGCATTTAACAAGTTCTCTATACTGAAATAGGGTTTGTAGCACAAAATTTTTTAATGACTTAAGCGAGACATTCAAGTGAATATTTTAAAATCCACTTATCAGACTGGTTTAGAGTCGGATACCAAATTTCTAATTTAAATATATATAAAATTTCAGTTACATTATTATTATCCAAATAAGACAGCAGCTAAGAAAACTAATATTTTCAACATCATAAATGTATATGATCAATTAAGTTTTTAAAATCTGAATATCTTTCTTTAAGATGAAAAGTAACTATTATATCTGAATTAACGTTTCAAATTGTTAAATATATTTTTCTCTTTTTGATATTGAAAGCAAACAAACCTACTGACAATAAGTTCCAGTAACTCATTTTTCGCAATTAATCTTTAATTTAACATAGTTTGAATGTTCTCAAATTTTGTTGATTCATGTGCAGATGTTTATAATAGTCAGTTGGTAGAATAATACTTTCATTCTCTTAAATCAATATAATAAACTAGTTAAAAAATATGTTATTCTTTTACTATAACTAATAGTTATAAAGTAATCTTCATAATAATTCTATATCACTATCATCATCATTATCTAAGTTTATCTTTTATTATTCAATAATTATAATTTATATATTTTATTTTATTTAGAATATTTAATACATAAACTGAAAGGTCATTTATTTATGAAATATTTTTAAAATTGAAACATCCAAGTTTTAAGTTTAATTAAACAACACATTGTTAATTCTAGAAGTCAACAATTTATTAAATTTAAATATTTTCATTCCAAAACTGTTAATCTAATAAGCTATTGATTTCTAGAATTACCCAAGTGCTGATTAATTCAAATTTTAAAATTTGTCAATTTACAATAAAAGTTACTGAATTATGAAACTTTCTTCTCCTGAAATTTACACTGATTTATGAGAATGAAAAAATATCTTGGTTGTGACACCCATTACAAATTTCATATTGTAGTTATATTTATGTTATTTAGAATGTATATGAAATTAAATAGTATAATATTTATTTTATTTTAATAATTTTTGTTAATGATGTATAGTTGTTAGAAAAAAATAAAAATAAAACTAATTTCTCAGTGAATAATTATTTTCAGTCAGAATTCTAACCTGAATCTGAAAAATCTAAAATGTCATCATGACCTTTGAAAAGTGCAATATTGTCAATTTTAACATTACTGTGCATTTTTTAAATATAACAATTATTAACAGTCATCATATTATAAATTCACAAAAAGTTAAAAAAAAAATTAAATAAATTATTTATTTAATTTTCGAATTAACATGGATATAAAAAAATCATTATATGAGGTAATATGATCTTAATAGTAATACATTTATTTGTTGGGAAAAAAATTCTTCCATTTGATACATTTAAAATTTAAGTAATAAAATATAAACAAAAACTGGTAATCAATGTAGATCTTTATTGTAATTATTTTACTAATAAAAATTTTTTAAAAATATATAAAATATAAACTTTTTGTAATCTAAGCTTTAGAAATGAGTTCATTAATATAAGAATTATTCTTAGAAACTATATTATCTTTCAAATTGTTGAGCTTCATATTAAATAACTCTTTTTCTGCTGAGTTTAGAGAACTACAAATGTCAGTTATATATTCTTTCATAATTTGTTCAGCTTCCTAAAAAACAAAAAAAAAAAAACACAATTAGCCAATAAAATCAGTTTTTTAAATAATTAAGTTAATAGGTTGATAAAATGTATGTTTCAATATCTTTTGAAGTAACTAAGCCAGGTGAAAATTTCTTTTTCAAAACTTAGTTTACTATTTTAATAAATTTACCTCATATTCTATTTTCCTGCTTTTTGCAACAGGTTCTTCTTCATTAGAAGATGCATTATTCCAATGAAAATCTTCAAAATCACTTAATTTTTGTTTAGCAAGCTAAAATAATTTTATCACAATTTAGTTAGTTAGTTAATAATTGATAAATTTATAAAAAAAACTTTACCTCTATGACATGTGATGGAAAATGTACTAATTCTGCTACATGTATACCAAAACTTTGATCACAAATTCCTATTTATAAGTATAAAATTAGTTTAATTGCTTAATATTTTAGTAATATAGTTAATTAGAAAGTTAAAAAGCAAACCTTCTTTAATTTTATATAGAAAAGTAATATTTTCTTCTGATGTAAGTGCTGTTACTTGGAGATTACTAACATTCTGTGCTTTCTCTGCCAGTGCAGTTAACTCATGAAAATGTGTGGCAAATAAACAGTAGGCATTTATCTTATTTGCTATGTGACTATTAAATAAATTTTTCAGGTATTAGCTATAAATTTTCTTCAGTTTAATGATTTAAAAAATTAATTTCTTAGAAGCTACTTAAAAGAAGAGCATGGAGATTTTTATAATTATTAAAGTTATTATAAAATATGAAAGTACAATCATTGATATAATCAGTAGTTGTTAAATATAATTAATAAATATATATTAATCTCAAAAAAGTCATTCAAAAAGAATTCTTGAAATATAATATAGACATCTCTATTATACAAATTTCTAGAGACATTTATATTTAAATCTTCAGATTTTGACGATTTAAATATAAAAATAAAATTAAAATATGTATTGCATAAGATGTGTGACTTTTGATTTTTTTTGTTCAAAATAATAATACTAAATATCATTTATTACAGCTAACATAAATTAATAATTATAATTTTTATATTGATCTATATATTTTTTTAAAGTTAATTTAATTATTTGAAATAACAACAACAAAAAATAAATACATAAAATAACATTTTAAAGATAATATGCAATTATTGGTAATGATAAAACATCTTCATTTCCCATCTTATGATTTAAATAATAATAATAATAGTTTTCAGATTATTTGTTTAACTTTATTAATACATTTTTATGGAATAAAATTGAAATGATTATTTATTCATTTCTGTTTGATTTTAATATCTTCATTTAAAATTTATTTTAATTTTTATTTATTGTCTCTGTTGTATAAATAAAATTTTCTTTTCTGCAAATACATAATGGTATTTTTAATACTAGGTAATACATAAAATGAATATTCTTTTATAACTATAATTTTAATTTATTATAATTTTATTTTATTCTATTTATTAGTAAATAAATTTAAGAACAAAGAAACTTCAATGTTATATTTCTCAAAATTATATTCATTATAGTATTCAGAGAAAAATAATCTATTCTTAATATAAATTACTTGTCATTTTTGTAATGTAGAATAAAAGACAAGACAGCATAAATGATATATATGAGTTTTGAATATGTAAATAAATAGGAAATAAACTGTTTCTTAAATAAGATTTAAAATTTATTTACATACCTTGTAGATATTAATTATTAATTTTATAATCAAATAAAGTTTGTAAAAAATGTTTATCATCTCTAATAAAATAAAAATTTTGTGAAGGAATAATAATAAAAAAAGCTTGTTTTTAAAAATAAAATTTACTGAACAGAACTGTTCTCATAGTTTTTCTTTTTATAAATATTTTTATATTTTAATATCAGAATATCCAAAATTAATACAGTAGAACCTCGAAAACGCGGCCTAATGTGGACCGAAGGGTGGCCGAGTTTGTGAAAATGCCGGGTTATCGGGAATGGGGTTAAAAAAGGATAAGCATGCGTGTTTCCTCAGAAAATACTGTACTGTACTTGTATGTATTGTTTGCTTGAGAATACAACAGAGAATAAACTGCCCAAATACCCTTAAACAAAGGAAAAGTACGTACTTTATGAAGGCATAGAGCCTTTACTACATGAAAATGAAAATTAATGAATACACTGTGTACAGTAATTTACCTGATAAGACAGACCTCAGAAAAATACTTTATGAGAGCTTTTATACTTTTATAAAGCTGTCTATAATGAAAATTAATTAACTAAGGATTTTTTTGCCCTGCCAGGGTGTGGCCGAGTTATCCGGAGTGCCGGGTTATTGAGAGCCGAGTTTTCGAGGTTCTACTGTACAAGACATGTTAGCCAAAATTTAATGAAATTGTAAAAATATTCTATTAAAAATAATTTACATTTTATATCATTATAAATAATATATTGTTACATTAGCTATCAAATAAAAACCCCAGGTTCAGATATTGTTCCAGAAATTAACAATATGCCATGTTGTTATTTATATATCTCTTACCAAAAATGTTTTCATGATGATAAAACTGTCTTAAAACAAACAGTAAACAAATCTGAAAATCTAAAGTTAGAAGATTACCACCTTTATTTGAATATTAACAGTGGCTATTATTTTAAAAACTGTATATTTTCTCTGTGATTACTATTCAAGAGCAGTTATTATTTTCTTTGCACATACTCATTTCATTTCTGTTTTTAATAAAGTATTTATTTATTTATGAAAGTTAAGTTCTAAACTAGAAATAAGAAATTAATTAAAAAGTACACCTACTGTGAATTATACATTTTACATATTTCATTTTCTATTGAAGTTTAGATACATTAGATATTCTATTCAATATTAGATACATATGGTACCTAGTGTAGTTTACATATACAGATAACCCCCGTATAACATGGGAGTTATGTTCCAGAAAATTGCCATGTTATGCGAATTCATGTTATGTTATATGAAACAAAGAACTAGTGCGAAAAAGGGGGTTAGGTTCCAAAAATTAAAAAACATGTTTTGCAAGACTCATCAAACTCGACTCAACTAATAAAGGAATTTGATGGAAAACTTGCCATGTGTCTTCGGAATAAAACACAATACTAGTGTTTACTACACCACAATAAAAAACATGTTGTTAAATCCTTATTTAAATCGGATTTATTATTAATTTTTTTCACAGTTAAAATACTTATTTATTATTTAAGTAAATATTTTACCAGAGGATTACTCATTTTATATGATGATCTCAGCATGAACATCATCAACTAGTAACAGTTTGTGGGTGCTCATTAATAGCGGTCACTCTGCAACGGGAGTGCGCTGCTGTTTGTAGGCATTTAGGAATGATGGTGAAAGAAAGATGGTGGCACCCGCACTATCGATAGTATCGTGTGGAGGAATCTATAATTCTAAAATGGGCTTTCAGAGGCAAATGAAAGGTCCCAATTGTATAATTTAACCATTAAATGGATTATTTATTGAAAGAGCATTCAAAGTAGCCAAGAAAACAATTAGAATGCTCGTGTGGAGTTATGTGGAAGTATAAAAGAACGCACCCTTTATTACATTTTATGTTGTACAAGGATTTTACCCAATTCCTAAACCATGTTATAGTGAACCTGTGCTATAAAAGCACCATGTTATACGGGGGATGTTCCCAATTCTCGAACCGTATTAGATTGAATCCGTGCTATAGAAGTGCTGTGTTATATGGGGGTTACCTGTATATATATATATTAATTTTACATTGTTTTCCTGTTTCAGAAATCCTTGAATAGTTATATTTCATGCATTAATGACAAGATGCACTTATTACTTGAATGAAATTGATAGTACTAAAATTCTAATCAATGTCAGTACAGTCGACCCCCCTATAATTACGGTCCCTATAGTTACGATTCCTATAAAACTACGAAAAAATTGCTACCGGTATCCGTAAAAAATAGTAAAAGTTCCCTATAAACACCTCAAACGTCATCGGGAAGCCGAACTACTTTCCCGCCGTCCGTAGCGCCACGCTACGGAGAGATTTCTATCGTCTGGACAGTATTATATAAATTATATATAAATTAGGTACTGTACATATAATTATATATTNTTCTATAACAGACTTTTGATGCGTCTCATATTCCAAACGCAATGAAACATATTTCTCATTAAGTTTTCTGAGCATGGCATTATGAAAACGAACTCCATTATTTTTTGCATCAATAGTGATGTAATTTTTTTTGCGCAAGGCTTTCTCTTCCTGCAGAGCAAAAGGAAACAATTTTTTTAAATTTAAAATTGTGAAATATAAATTGATGTAATGTAAAATGTCAAATTTTACCTTTTTCGTAACTCTAAAATAATACCCTATTTGGCTGCAATTTTCAAGTTTTACAGATTTATCTGGCTCTAAGCCTAGATCTTTTGCAACCTGTGATTAAATAAAATTTTGGATTAATAAAGGTGAAATAAATATAACTACTGAATTAGTTAATATATCTATAAAAGTGCAGAATAATTAAAGTAAAATATAACATGAAAACTATAATGCAAAATATTGTTGTAAACTGTATATGTAACAATGAATGTAAAGACACAGTAAGATGTATAATGAACTAAAATTACAGAAGAATTATCTTTTTGGTGTTAATTTTCTATAAATATACACAAAAATATGTGAAATTAAAATTATATTTGCTACTATTTTTAATGAAATTATTTCATCTTCAGGCAAAGAAAACAAGTTAAAAAAAACAAGAAATAATAAAAAAAATTTCCATTTCCAATACAAAATTTCTTTACAGAATTTCTACTTCTATTGATTGAATTACATTATAAAAAATAATTTACATTTAATATGAACTTTTTAATAAACAGGTTTTAATAAATTAAAATGATATCAGATATTTGAGGTTGTACAATGGACTATTTAAATACACATTCCAAAAACTAGTTAAATAGCAATCTAGAATTACAAACTTTCCACACATTGTATACAGTAATACCTCGACTTACGCTACCCCAACTTACGCAAACCCGGAATTACGTATAATTTATTGATGTGGTAAATTTATGTAATTTGACTCATGGTTTATGTATTAATGTATATAAAAACATTATGCAAAATTAATTTTTATGTTTTAAGATTAGTTTAAAGAACTGAGTTTTGATTTTCTTGTTATGTACTTATTTTCAAATATATTTAGATTGTTATATGTTTAATCTATGTATGAAATTATTCATAAAAAAATCCACTGGAAAAGCAGTTTTATGGGTAAATATTTAAATTATAAGCCATTATGCATTATAATAAAACAAATTCAAATATATTCTTACTCTGATATTGCCCATGCAAGACCAAATCCATCATAAGTTGATGTTCCTCTTCCTAATTCATCAATAATTATTAATGAATTTTCTGTAGCCGACTAAATAAATGAAATTAATAATAAGCACTTACTTTTAAAATTAAATTTTAATTTATTCAACAAAATTTATATTTTATACTTACTTTTAATATAGAAGCTGTCTCAAGCATTTCTGCCATAAATGTAGATACACCTTTTAGTTGTATGTCACCTGCACCCACACGTGTCAAAATGGCATCAACAATTGAAATATTTCCTTCCTCACAGGGAATAAAACTACCAATTTGTGCCATCAAAACATTTATAGCTACCTAGAATTTTAGATTGATGATATTGCCAAATGTATATACAAGAAATTATAAAATTATTTAATATATCAAATATATTTACAGATCGTATAAAGGTTGACTTTCCTCCCATATTAGGACCAGTTATAATATGAAAGTTCTTTTCTTCTGAAATATATTTTGAAATATTAGTTAATGTTTAAAAAAATTGTTATTAAAAATTTTTCTTACTTTTATCTAATATCACATCATTTGGAATAAAATCTATATTTTCTTGAACTTCAAGACAAGGATGTCGAGCCTGTTTCATACTTATGATCCCATTTTCTATACAGTAAATAATTTTTAATTAAGTATCTTAAAAATACAATATCAATATTTCATTTCATTAATGTAAAAATACCTTTCAACATTAATTTTGGACGAACAAAAGGTTGAGGTGCTCCTATTGCACTCATGCTGAACGCTATGTATACATCCAACTGTGCTAATAAATCACTAAGCTGCTGCATTGGTTCACTATAACCAGCTTTGAAAATTAAAACCAGTCATTAGAAGAATAAAATTATTTCAAAAAATTGTACATGTTAAAAATTTTGAGTTTAACTCACAACTGTAATAAAATTTCAAGAAAGTCATACAGAGATTTATAATTATTGTAATGTATTTTATATTACAATAATTTAAAATACAGTTTAGACAGATAACTATAATAATATTTTTCTAAAGCAAATTTTTTTAGGAATAATTTAAGTTAAATATAATAATAAAAATTTGAATTAGAGAAGAAGTTATATACTCTTACAGGCTATTCCAATGATTAATTCTATAACAGACTTTTGATGCGTCTCATATTCCAAACGCAATGAAACATATTTCTCATTAAGTTTTCTGAGCATGGCATTATGAAAACGAACTCCATTATTTTTTGCATCAATAGTGATGTAATTTTTTTTGCGCAAGGCTTTCTCTTCCTGCAGAGCAAAAGGAAACAATTTTTTTAAATTTAAAATTGTGAAATATAAATTGATGTAATGTAAAATGTCAAATTTTACCTTTTTCGTAACTCTAAAATAATACCCTATTTGGCTGCAATTTTCAAGTTTTACAGATTTATCTGGCTCTAAGCCTAGATCTTTTGCAACCTGTGATTAAATAAAATTTTGGATTAATAAAGGTGAAATAAATATAACTACTGAATTAGTTAATATATCTATAAAAATGCAGAATAATTAAAGTAAAATATAACATGAAAACTATAATGCAAAATATTGTTGTAAACTGTATATGTAACAATGAATGTAAAGACACAGTAAGATGTATAATGAACTAAAATTACAGAAGAATTATCTTTTTGGTGTTAATTTTCTATAAATATACACAAAAATATGTGAAATTAAAATTATATTTGCTACTATTTTTAATGAAATTATTTCATCTTCAGGCAAAGAAAACAAGTTAAAAAAAACAAGAAATAATAAAAAAAATTTCCATTTCCAATACAAAATTTCTTTACAGAATTTCTACTTCTATTGATTGAATTACATTATAAAAAATAATTTACATTTAATATGAACTTTTTAATAAACAGGTTTTAATAAATTAAAATGATATCAGATATTTGAGGTTGTACAATGGACTATTTAAATACACATTCCAAAAACTAGTTAAATAGCAATCTAGAATTACAAACTTTCCACACATTGTGTACAGTAATACCTCGACTTACGCTACCCCAACTTACGCAAACCCGGAATTACGCGATTTTCAAGTTTTGTCGATTCATCTTTTGTTTGAGTGCCACGCACTCTTGATTACTCACTCCCCCACACTATTGTTCAGCTTACATGTTCAGATGTGCTGCACAGAATCGACACATAGCTACAATTTATTTTGTGTTATTTATTTCTGTGTTCATTATATCTACGGAGACTTGAGAGACTATGTGGTGATTTCTTGTAACCGTGAACGAATCAAAAGATGAGCTAAGATTAATTAGAACATTTATTAGCTTACATACATCTGACTTGGATTTTACACAAATTGAGAAATTATATCCCGACTTACTCGGTTATCACTTGGTCCCACCTATTGCACAAGTTTGGGGTATTACTGTATTCTAGTTTTAAACTTAATTTTCCAAGAGAACATTCTTAATTTTATCATTTATTAACAAGATATTGAAAGAAAGATATTTTTACTTCATATCATCATGTAAGTAAAGTTAAATGATATGATGTAATCATTAAAAATCAACTAGATAATCAACTATAATTTAATACATTAGATGAGAAAATAATTAACTTTCAGAAAAGTTTATTATATTCATATGATAATACATGTTCATTTTGCAATACTGATAATAAAAGTTATATTAAATGTAGATGGTAATAATAGAGTAAAGCACATTCAAACTGCCCAATGAAAATTAAAAAGAAGATGTACATTACAGATTTAAGAAAAATTTTTAACAGAATTACATATGAAAAAGATAATACAAGGAGCAGTGAAAAATATTTATTAAATAATTATCCAAATTTAATATTGAAGAAATGGTATAATCACTTTCTTCTTCACAGATATGATATAAAATACAATAAAAAGGTAGTACTCTACATGAAATTGCCTTACATGAAAAATATTTTCAAAAAATGTTTAAATAAAATGCATAAATTTAATATATGTATAGCCCCTACATTATGCAATAAATTAAAAGATATATTCCACAATAAGACTAGTACAAAAACTAAAAAGCAAAAAACAGATAATGCAGGTATTGTTTACAGTTTACAATGTTCATGTTAACCCCCTTATTATTACATAGGTAAGACTGGCAGAACCCTAGGAAAAAAGATTAAAAGAACATGATGCAGCTATATGTCTTAAACATAAATATGTGTGAAGGAGTTCAAATCACCAAGTAGTACTATGACATTATCTCTTGGTTGCAGGTAGTTCAGGGAATGGTAAATCATATGGTCATAATTTTGTTACACTTTAGAGCAGTGGTTTCCAAAGTGGATGCTACCACACTGTGGGCAGTGAGTAAATCTAGGGGGGCGAAAAGAAGCGAGTGGCATGGGGATGCTGGAGACAGGGTACTGAATGGTGACCATAGGTGAAGGTTGGGATCACTGAAACCTTTCCTTTTCCTCTGTTGAAATGAGTAAGAAGAAACATTGCATTTAATATTTTCCAGATGTTGAGAGTAATGTTTTGTAAGGATACAAAGTGTCAGGTTCATAGAAAAGTTTTTCTAAGAATATTTCAAGCTCTTCTTTCACATGAGGATTAGAAGTTAGGGGGTGTTGAGTATAACTTTATGGAACCAAAGGGCAGTGGCTTGAAAGAGTATGGGAATCACTGCTTTAGAGTAATATGAAGTTTACTTTTAAAGACCAATTTTTATTAAGTTAGCATAAAATATCTTTGGTTTATGGTATCGGTTCTGATTATTATTTGCCTAATGTAGCAGTGTTAAAAATATTCCATGTTATGTTTGTGTACTTTTGAATTTAAGAAGATGGTTTATTCAATACAAAGTAAGACATTACCATTACATTTACCATTACCAGAAGAACCATTACATTTGTTGCTGTTATTATTTTTAATTAATTTTGAATTTATATCTATTTCTCAATAATTTTAGTTAGTGATGAAGGGCTGTAAACTGTAAGTTGGCCTGAAATCCATATAATAATGTATGTAATCAACCAAAATAAATATAATTAAATTCTACATTTTGGATCATTGAATTAACAATAGAGTTTCTGCAGGTGTACACCTGCAGAAACAAAACATTATTGTATAGTTAGACTTATAAATATATATTTCAGAGATTAATTTTTATATTTTTAGATATAATAAACAAATTCTAAAGCAACTCATCAAGTCCATAATCTTATCTTTCAGTTCAATTTTCTTATTTATAGTTAGGATTAGGGAATTTTCAAGAATTATTTAATGTAATTATAGTCAGTGATCTCAACAACAAAGAAAGTAAATGTACTGTTTTTCAAATAATTGATTTAAGCATAATGGAGTTATGTTCTAGGCAATATGTTCTATAGGTTTAACTCCTTGAATTTTCAAATCAAATTTATTAAAGAAATTTTTGCTATATCATTTTAGATGATATTGGAAAACAATTAGCAAAATAATTCACAAATGTTACAGTCATTATTTATATCAGTGGTTCCCAAAGTGGACACTACAAAGTGTGGGTGGTGAGTAACTCTAGGGGGTGAGAGTATGAACAGTAACCATAGGCAAAAGTTGGGGTCAGTGACCTTTCCCTTGCCTCTTTCAAAACAAGTAAGAAGAAACATTGCATTTAATAGTTTTCAGATGTGGATAACAATGTATAATAAGGATACAAAATATAAGTTTCATAGAAAAGTTTTCCTTAAATGAGCTAGGACATTGGGTATAACTTTATGGAACCAAGGAGCAGTGGCTCAAAAAAGTTTGAGAATCACTGGTTTATATTTTTTAGCATAGCCTCTGAAGACAAAAACACATTAACAAATAAAGAATAATTCCAGTTCTCTGAACTTTGCAGTTTGATCTTTCACATGATTATTTATATAGAATTTTAAACTAAAAAGAATGTATAATTTGATTATAACAGAAATAAATTAATTTTTACAATATTCAAACCACATAATCAATTTTAGGAGAAGAGAACAAATGTATCTTATTATACAGTATTGTAACTGACCCTTTAATTTGTCTAGTTAATCATATTTATTTTAATTCAACTATTGAAAAAAAAACAGCTTTTTGTCAAAAAATTTATTTTTATTTTGAGCTTTTAGCATATTTGGTTCTTGAATTTTTGAAATACAGTAGAGCCTCGAAAACTCGGCACTCGATAACCCAGCAGTCTGGATAACTCGGCCACACCCTGGCAGGAGAAAAAAATCCTTAGTTAATTAATTTTCATGATAAAGACAGCTTTATGCCTCATAAAGTATATTTCTGAGGTCTGTTTTATCAGGTAAATTACTGTACAGTGTATTCATTAATTTTCATTTTCATGTAGTAAAGGCTCTATGCCTTCGTAAAAGACGTACTTTTCCTTTGTTTAAGGGTATTTGGGCAGTTTATTCTCTGTTGTATTCTCAAGTAAACAATACATACAAATACAGTATAGTATTTTCTGAGGAAACACTCATACTTATTTTTTTTAACCCCATTCCCGATAACCCGACATTTTCACAAACTTGGCCACCCTTCGGTCCACATTAGGCCGAGTTTTCGAGGCTCTACTGTATTTTGGAATTTGTAATTCAGATTCTAAAATAATTTGAATTGTTAATTCTATAATGTCTAAGAAACACAGAAACTCAAAATGGGATTAAAATTTTTTGAAGTTTCAAAATACTTTTCTAAAAATGAAAATAACTTAACAAAAGGTTATTAATAATAATTACAAATAAGTTTATCTAAACAAATTTATTCATTAAAATAATGATGATATTATTATTATTTCAACCAAAATTCAATTTATCGTACAAATAAATCTACAATAGCTGATAGAACTTAGTATAAATTTTCACTTAAAGTGACATATTGAAAAATATTTTGCTTCAAGTGAATAATTTATCCTAAAATACTGCAGTTTATTTTCAGTTGTAATTTTGTATAGTAATTAAAAATTTAATTACTATACAAAAAATAGACTATTAATTGTCTATTAGTTGATTAATTTAAAAATGTTTGGAATGTAGTTAATGTTAAATTGACAAAAAATCCTATAACATTATATGTTTTGTTTGTAAATTAAAATATAAAATTTTAAAAAATTTATCACAATATTTTTATATTCTCCAGAATCACTTCTACAGGATACAGAACACTCATTTGAACAACTTATATAAACATAAACTAGATAAAACTGACAATTTTTTGGTTTATGTGTATATTAATATTATATAGTAAAATTTCATATAATTTATTACAGTTAGTTTCATACATGAAACAAAATAGGTAAACCCAAACAACAGAAAATACTAATAAACATCAAGGAGTTACTGTTTTGTGATAAAAAAATTTTTCAAAACGATTCTCATATCCAGAAAAACATTTTCTAATAACTTTTTTAAAATTTGAATCAATTACTGTATCTTACTCTTCGGCTTTTCTTTTTCGTGGATCTGATGATGTAATGTGAATCATCTTGAAAATGTTTTATTATAGTAAGAGTGACACTGCGAATGCAGTTAGAATTTTCTGTTGTTTTGACTTACCTATAAGCAAATGGACTTGTTTACTACAAGATTGAAATAAAATAATTGGTTTAAAAAAATTGTTCATTTTAGAGACTTATTTATTATTATTCACTTTTCTAAAAATGTCCACTTCATAAAATACTCAGAAATTTACTTATCTCAACAATTAATCATCATATACTCATATTATATAGGATGTTTTAGAAATGTTTGGCCAAATTTCATAGACTTAAAAGAACTTGAATTAAAAAGTTGAGGACAATTTTTTGATCTTTAGCTTACTTAATGAGTTAAGCATTTAAGTATAGTAATGTCATTGATTGTTAAATATGTTCAAATAAGCCAGGTGCCAGATGAACTGTTCAATAAAGAAATTATGATTAGTAAACAAATTTAATCATTGTTATGTTATATAGACTTAAAAAAAAATAGAAATAACATCACTACAGTTTGATGCTTAATAATTTGCTAATTAAACTTCTGATCAAAAAATGGTTCTAGACTTTCTTATTCATGTTTTCTGTCCTATAGACCTATGAAATTTGGTCAAACATTTCCTAAACGTCGTTTATATCATATTAAATCAATTATAATCAATTCAATATTATGTTATTATGCTAATTTTACTAATTTTACTAATACTTCTTTATAATAATAAATGAATGAATTGATTTAAAGAAATATATTACTGATTCAATATGATTAAAAACATATTAAACTAATAATTAATATGAAATAAGAAGTAATAAAATTTGTTCTATTTTACTATGCATCTTATACAAAAATTATTAAATCAACTTATTTTATCATCGCAACTGTTATTTAATAACAAAAAAAAGTAAACAATTGCTTAATATTTCTGTATTGAAATTTGTTATGATATGAAATGACTAAGCCTTTTAAATCATTGTTATGAAACAAGAGGAAGCAATAGAATATCAAATTTAAGTATCTTTCATAGTAGACAACAGTATATTTTAATGTCATTTATCTATTTGTAGTCTCCCTGCAATGCGTGTCCTGTTTACAAAAAAGGAATTAGGAGTGACACTCCTAATCTTTAATGAATCTTTTCTAAGTTTGAAAGACATCAAATTATTTATTAAATATTGCATTATAATTTTCAAAATTAATTACAAATATTACTATAGTAAATAAATATATTTTGTATAAGAATTATATTCAGAAGAATAATATAACAACAAATTGGAAAGTAATATATGATTATTATTTTTTATTTAAAAAATTTTTTAGGATTCTAAATATTAAAGGAAAAATGATATAAAACAAAACAAATTTTGAGTTGTAAAATAAAGTTTTTTTTTATATCATATAGTTACTATTGTGTAATATATAATAATTAAAAATCCCCACTTACATATTATATTATATACATATACTTACATATACATCATATTATATATAAAATAAATATATACATGTGTTGGATGTGTTAAACAAAATCTAATATTCAAAAATATATTTTTAATATTTTTATTATTGTATGTATCATGTAAGTACAGTATTGCTTATCATTAACAATTAAAATAACTAACCACATTTAAAAAAATGAATAAGTTATCACTTTATAAGTTTATACAAGTCAGTAATTAATGTTTTATAGATTTTTTAAGACATTGAACAGATTAACGAAAACCCTTAATATGTACATATTTAAATTGTCTGATAATATTTTAGTATTTTCATCACACAGATATTTAACCTTTCACTTTATTTTAGAAAATCTTATGAAACTGAAAAATATTTTTATAATATGAAAAGGATGCTATAAAATATTTAATGTAGGATTCCAATTATCAAAGGTTACACGGACCATGCAAAGGTACTTCAGATAACCATAAACTAAAATAATGTGGAATGTTTGATAAACTAACACTTATTAAATAAACTTGATTTGGATCCATTAATGTATGCAATACACTCTACTTTTAGATTAGGACTACTTAATGAATATAATAATTTTTAAGTAAAAGCATTTTATTGCATAGCATTTTAATTACAATTTACTTAGTAGTAAAAACTCACTGTGTTTGGCGTTATTGCTCGTTTTTTCCCGTTTATTCACGCCAAACACAGTGAGTTTTTACTACTAATTATTGTTACTTGGCGTGAATAGCATACTAGTCTATATTACAATTTACATTTATTAAAGTAATGATTCTATTAACAATTGGCTATAATTACAATTAAAAACTCATTAATATTCTTAAAGTTCATACTGTTTTGAAGATGTCACCACAAAAAAATTCTTTTAAAACTTCTAGTCCTTTTTGAAAATACATATACCATACTACATTCTCTTTACTGACAATGTACTCTTTCACAATTTATCTCAGATAATATGAAACCTCAGTTAAATGATAATTCTTGGTTTACTAGAATTATATATTTTAAAATTTAATATTTACAAAAATAGAATTAAAATTTANTTTATATAGGTAATATATGAATTACTATCATTTAATTGATAGCTTATAAAGAATAAGCATAGAAAAGAATGCTTATAAAAATATTTTCCAAAACTTTTCTCACCTCACCTAATACACAGCTTACACAATTTTTCAAATAGTTTCTCAAAAGTATAGAATTATTAATACATCATCACTGGTTCTATCATCATCATCATCATCATTCATAGTTGCTATTTGCAATATTTCTCAATATATAATTTGAGATATGTTACAAAATAATAACTATAAATGATAATGATTAAAAGATTACTGAAATAAACACCACTATATTATTTACATTAAATAAGAAGTTTAAAAAAATTATATAATAAAAATTCAATAAATTATTTTGTAAAAGATAAACATGGACATGATCTGTCATACATGTAAAAAAAAATAAAAAATTTCAAATGAAAATAATTACATATATGAATATTAAACAGTTAAAAGAATCAAATTTTTAGGATTAGATTTCAGTTAGTTAAGTTAAATCTAACTATATCCTGTTATCCTATCAAACATGTTACATGATAATACAAGTAAACATTTTTTAGTTATGAAATATTTTTTAATTTTTTGTTAACAAGTAAATAGTAACATAACTGCTTATACTGATGATAAATATTTATCACCAATATAAGCAGTTTAAGAGAAAATATCAAAGATTTTTCACAAGATTACTCATTTGAATATTTTTCAAATAATTGAAAAACAGTAAATCCTAAATATAGATGATAAAAAGAAAAAAGCCCAGACTGAAAAATACTTCTAGCCATAAGTGTTAACCACATTCCTGTTTTGGCTTAATGTGGAATGCTCTAATCATCTAACATATCTTAAAGCACTTGCTATGATAAAGGAAAAAAAAAATGTTTTTCTATCTAAGTTTTTTTTGTTTTGCTAAGATAAGAATTTTGACATATCTCTCTTTCAAATGTGAGCTACTGCATTCTTTTGCATAAATAAATAAATAAAATATTTGATTTATACATAAAGTTTTATATAGTGTTTTTATATTAAAGTCAACTACCTTTTTACTCTGTTGCATAGAATTTTTTTTTTTTTCAATTGTAGTTTTCAATTTATTAATAACTAAATGAAATAAAACTAAAATAATAAAATACATTTTAAAATACAAAGATTTAAACATATAATTTCAAAAACAAGAATAACTAAATTACATGCAAATTGCAAAACAACATCTTCACAAGATCAATAAAAAATAAAATGCATGCAGTTAGTTAAAGAAAAAAAAACAGCATGCTTTAAAAATATGTATTTGAATAATTGAAGATGTGACTCTTTCAATTGTCAATTTTGTTTACTTTTGGATTTGTTTTACTTAAAAAACCTGATTACTGTTTTATATAAATCTGATTATGTATAATCTATTCATTATTAGGTATTTCATAACCATTTGTCTGTACTTCAGTTTAAAATTGTAACCATTCTATGACCATTTTGTGAATGAGTGTGTTATTTCAGCCTTGTGTCTATTGGATTTGCTGCTCATTGTCATTACAATGACAATGATTTAGTAACTCTTCTTGTTTCTTGATAATTTCTACAGCTTGTGTTTCCCCAATCTTGAACACTTCTTTAATTTTCTCATTTGTGATATTCAACAATTTCCATCTTCTCTCTTATGTTAATGATTTGTGTGAAGTAATGTCAACACTTGCAGCATTCTGTCTTCACCAGATTAATAACAGACAAAGATGTAGAAATTACAACTATCAACTTATATAGTAATTTTAATCCATCAAAAGCATATGAGAATGTGAACAGAGAAAGAAGGTGAAGAGTGCAAAATGATAGGAATGACAACTGTGAATCCGGAATGAATGTCCATAGAACTATTTTTGACGAACTTCACCAATGTGTTAGTGCATTGAAAAATTGCTTTTTCTAATTATGGTCATAAGGTGCATGTACAGTACTGATATGAATAGAGACACATTAAGCAAACATTTCCAATAGCAAGATAGCCAATTTAAAAATTTTACTATCATAAAATTGTGCAGTCAAATCAGTTTTAAGAACTTAACAAAAAATATAATATTGAGTTTTGGAATTAATTTTACTGCAAATGTAGTAACTCCAAACAAGAAAGAATTATTCAGATTCATTCTATTTATTTCAATATAATTCTTAAGTCGATTTATATATTTTCATTTATACTGGCTAATAAAATAGTTCATTAAAATTTTTTCATTAAAAAATAATAAATTTATGACCCATAATTTAAAATTACTCTCTATTTTTCCACTTTTTGTACTATTGAAAAGCCAAATTTGAATCAGCTTAAACATAATAGAATATAAAATGAATATGATTTATCCTTCTGCTTCTATTCAATTTTTTTTTTTTTTTAAATTTCAATATGTAACTGGTTCAGACACTGTTATTGTCTAGGAATTATCACATCCACAGACTCTAAAAATACTAGTCAATAAACAACTTTATTTTACCCAGGTGCATTTCTGAAATTACAATATTTTCCTCCTCTGTGGGTTTCCTTTCATACAAGCTAAACAAGACACAAACATTTATACTAATTTCCACAGCAATATCATTTTTTCCTGTGTTCTTTTCCTTAACCATACATATTATCCACAGTCCTTGCTGTCGGTATCTTCATTCACCAACTCTCCTCAATGTTGGTGAATGAGGTGAAAAATAACAAATGAAGGTACAGGTTAGTAAAAAATGATTACAATATTGAAAAAATGTTTGTGCCTTGTTTAACTTGTATGAAAGAAAGCCCACTGAGGAAGGAAATATTGTAATTTCTGAAATGTATCTGGATAAAATAAAGTTGTTGATTGACCAGTATTTTTAGAGTCTATGGATATGATAATTACTAGAAAATAATGGTGTCTGAACCAGTTACATACTGAAATGAAATGAATATTTTTATTTCAAAAATTCAAGAGTAAAGTATAAAAAATAATATATACATATAAAGATAAATTATTAACTAGGAAATAATATTAATTTATTACATAGTTATTACTTTTAAAGATAATAAATTATTTTTTACATTATTTTTAAATGCTGCATGTTCATGCCAAAAGTTAAATATATCCTCATACTAACCTTATAAAATTGATCTCTTATTTCTTCTTCGATAGTAGTCATTTGATTCCTAAATTCTGGTGAAAGAAAAATATATGAATCTCACAAATATATAAAATTCATAAATAAAATTATTTTATTCAAATTAACTATTTAGATTCAAAAACATAATTGATAACTAAAAAATAATTTCAAATGAATAATACATAACATATAAAGGTAGAATATTTAATACAAAACAAACCAATCTAATTATTAAATTTAATGAATGTTGCAATCTACATATACAACCAAAGAGAGCTCATAATCTAAAATGCACTCATTAAATGGAAAAATTAATGTATGAGATAATGTAGCAGTATTCATTGTTTTATACTTGCCACTAAAAATAACATCAGAAAATGAATTGGATTTTTTCCAACCTAAAATATATTAATTAAAAACGAGCTATAAATGTTTGAGAGGTAGATTCAATATCAAAGGTAAGCATCAGTTTTAAATTAAAAAAAGGGCAATAAGCTTTTTTAAATAGTTGTAAAATCATCAGCTTGTAACTATGGGGAATTTAGAATCGAATCCAGACAAAGAACCTGAGTAATTTTTCATGGGGAATCTGTATCAGATTTGTGCCATCTAATGAAAAATGATGGTATCTATCAAAAAATTGAAAATTGAAATATTGATAATATGTGATGTGATATTCAGATGTAGCAATACAGCCAGTTTGCATTGTCCTATAACAATTCCAGTCAGAGATTCATTAGTGGTAGGAGACAGTATCTGCATGTAATATGATTGAAAAAGACAGTACATGTGTCAGCCAATGGAAGGCTGGTTTTCTTGTCATGTAACACATTGGAAAAAAAAAAAAAGGCAGCATTTGTAATACTGTCTTTGTTTTTGCTTGGTCACATGTTTAGTACAGACTGCAAACATGTTTTCATGCTGTTTTGATCATTATAATATGTATAGAAATAGGTAAGTCAATTTTATCTAACACATCATTCATTACTCACAATTTCAGGAACCGTAGTGACATCATCATAAGGACTATAAGTGTTCAAGTGCTTGGAAGTGAATAGCAATGTACAGAGCATCTAGATTTCATTACTATGGTAGTGTTTTCAAAGCACTTTCACAGGATCTGATTTCCTACAAGGCATTTTCACATTACGTCAGATTTTCTTCCAAGTACGCTCAAGATATCGTCTGAATGTTTTCCTATCATGTTTAATCATCTTTAATGAGACATTTGCAGATATAAATATTGCAGGTCAATCAAAGCATTACTATTGCATCCTCTGACATGTGGTCTCAAAGATGAGGACATCTGTGGTGTGTTTTATTACTTTCTTAAATTATAGAGATTGTTTTACTAAAATTGTTATTTAGTTCAACAATTGTTGACCAGAATAAAAATTGAGACCTTGTACTTTATGCTCATGAAATTGGTTAAGTTGTAAGCATAGAGCGATTTGTCAGTAGTCACAAATTCATTGACAGGGCCAGATCATCGCATAGACAAATGAGACAAATGTTTAGGGGCCCAGCCAAACTGTATTTTGAAAAACTAAAATTTATTGTTGTATATTAATAAAACTTTAAGATTTGTTTTAGTTTCTCATATTACAGTATTTAGTTTTGTTTTATTTATTGTTTTATATTTTTTGTGCGCTCTATTTCTTGTGGGAGAGGGAGTGGGCCTGGCAAGAATAAAATGTCTAGGGCCTCAAAGTGGGTTAATCTGGCCCTGTTCATTGCCACTGACAAAATCCATGAGATGATAGAGCAAAAAATGAAATGTACTAAAAATGTGCCTTATTTTTCAGATTTTTAAAATATTTGTGCAACATCAACTAAATCCATGGGTGTTCACACTATGGAAACTGATGATTTCCATTATTTTACCAATCTCATTTGTGCCAAGAATGCATGTAGTGACATACCAAAACTGCCAGATAATGTTGAGTGAAATTTACACAGGAAGGTCCTCTGACATGTCAATATAAAACTGATTTTGACTTAGAATACATGATTGTTTAATCAGATGTCTTGTTGAAGTAGTCATGCAGGGCAACATTTCCTGGGCCCCAAAATACAAGACCAAGAGGGATTTGACCCAACAGTGGCCAAGCAGTTCCATTCCCTGAACACTAGTAGTTTGGTCATGGGTTGGCACCTCGCCAGGCTGGTCACCATGGAACTTTCTGGGTTTTCTCCATGCCTTTAATGCCTAAATAGGGGCTAGTTACCCTTAAAAGACCTCCTAGGCAGATCACACAAGTGTTGCATAACTAACAAAACAAATAGACAAACCAACAAACAAAGAGGAATTCTGAAGAAGAAGTCATCATCACAATATTGGTTTCCAAAATGCCAGAAAACTGAAGATCATTTTGGAAAAATCTATCTGTGCTGATTTGGTCACATCATTATATTAATGCTTGTATTCCAGAAGTTTTTTCTATTTCATAAATGACATAACAATTATATAAACTTTCCTCTGGATTTATGATTTTGTTTCTATTCTGCATTCCTGAATTCTGCAGATACTGTCTTTTTTGTCAAGTACAACAGTAGATATGTAGATATGGAAGAAGGCAATATCTGCAAAAAACTTTATCTTTTCAAGCCTATTTCAATTTTGGTGGTGTACATAAAATTTGACTAATTTCTCATTAGAGTACATACTTAATTTCATCATGGTAGAACTAATGGTAGCCAAACAGCCAACAATTTTCAGTTTTTGCCTTTTTCCCCAAATTGACATCTCTATAAATAATACTTTTTTCCATTTGTTGGCACATATAGTGTACCATTGTGGGTCAGGCAGAATCCATGATGAGCATAGTAGAAAGGCCGTTTTTAGTACCCACAGGGCAGAAAAAAGTCATTTAAAATAATATAATGCATTTATAGTCACTTTTATAACCACTTAAAGGGGATTTTTTGGATGAATAAACTGAAATGTCCTTCGAATCTGATAATCACCTGAATTCAAGAATTACTCAGAAGACGAGTAATTCTCAGATAATATCTGAGAATTATATCTGGTAATTCGGTATATAGTATTTGAAAATTATATCTGGCAATAAGGTACAATTCAAAATCAATCACAGTAACAGGTCACTGTGATAGATTTCAAAGAGTCCAAAATATTGGTGGAGGCTCTGTCACAGATTGTATCTTTACTGAAGAGGGATCCGATCCAAAATGCATTTAAATAAAATAACTGAAAATTAATCATCATCTGAGTAATTCTTGAACTTGGGTGAACATTGGATTTGAAGGATACAACGTTTTGGTTTATTCATCTGAAAAACCCTTTTAAGTGGTTATAAAAGTGAATGAAAAAATACTATTAACTTAGAGAATATTTAAATAATTTTGCAAGATATAAATGAATTTATATCAAAATGTTTTACTGTCATTTTATTTTATAAACATATTTGTTTTTTCTTACCCAATAAAAGCATGACTTCTAACAGAGTAAAGGAATAAAGATTTGTATAGAATTAAATGTAAATAATAAATTATCATTCTGATAGAAACTAAGACAATTGCTTTATCAAATGCATCATAATAATCTGAATAAAAATTTATAATCTTACATGATTTGAGTTTGGAGAATGTTAATATATATAAAAAAAATATTACATGTTACATTTTAACTCTTAAAATCTGAAAATAACTTATTTGTTTTTGAATGATTTCTCTTATAATTTTTCAAAATGACAACTCATATCTGATAAATATAACAGAAATGTTTTAAGTATCTTCTTTTTAAATACCATACAAAGCAACATTTATAACAAAAGATAACTGTCATTCTTATTAATACAATATCATCTTAGCTCTATTACAAACATTTACCATTTTATAATATGAATAACTACTTTTTCTTAAGTGTAAATATTCCTTTATTCAATCCATTCTCATCACTTGCATGTTCAGTAACATGTGAATAGTATATTATATTATTATAATTAATACAAGTCTAATAAAATAATCAAGTACATATAATAAGAAAGTATAAATTTTATAAAGCATTCATAATGAGTAACTAAAGAATGTAAGGTATGCAAAATAATTTATTGAGATGTTTTTGTCCATAATTTTTGACGTAAGCTTTTTAAAATTATTATTTATAATTTGAGAAGTCTAGATTATGAATAATGATGATAAAAACAAAATGAATATAATGGTTTTGAAGTTATAAGTTTGATTCTTTTTGTCTACTTGTGTGACACATACCTGATATATTTAATATTGGTTTTGTTGTTTTTGTATAAAAAACAAGAGAATATTAACTACCATTTTTTAGTAATAAATGATTTCATTTTAAACAACAAGATCAACTAAATTCAGAAGTTTTAAGGAGTCCAGAAATTTATTCATGATATGCAATGCTTTTTGAGATATTTTATATCATCATCATTTATATAATTTTTATCATACTATTAAGTATTATGTAATAATGAAGTCAGATGTAGTGATCTAATCTGATCTCTGCAAGATAATATACAAATCACAATGTTTCTTTGGAAATTTCTCAGAAAAATAAGCTTGCTCAGTTTCCTATTGATTGCTGTTTATTTGAATCAATAATGCTAACTTATAATAGGATGTACAACATACTGTTGTGTATTAACATTACTATATACAGTATTTTCATTGGTAATAATCATGACAACCTTCTTGAGAGTAATGCTGCAAAATTAAGGCAATCACTACATGATGAGGCATCTTCCAAAAACAGATATTTTAAAATATGAAGTGAATATCAGAGATAAAATAATAATAATAATGCATTATTTTAAAATTTTATTACAATATAGTTTTTAGTGGAACTGCTTCTATTTTTATGTCAAATAGATGATGAAAAATAACTTTTTGATTGAAAGAAGCAGTGTTTTTAAATAAATTTAAAAATTATATATATCAATGTCATCGTTTCAATCTGTTTTTGTTGTCAAATTCTATATCTACATTTCTCAAATGAAAAATTTATCTTTAACAAGTAAATTTTGATTATATTTAAAGTCTATAATGTTTTCATTCAAAATAAACACAAAATGGCAAGTAAAAGAAACTTCATTAAATATATGTAGTAATATGTTTTACTGTATTTCCCCGGAATGACCGGCATGCTGGTTTAAGTGAGGCTGTACATTCTCTCTGGAGTGCGCATTAAAAAACGAACATGTTACGTCACATAAAAACCAATGAATTTTTATTCTAAAACCAAAACTGTTAGCATTACATCAAAAACTATGATTATATGTTTAATTTCTTCATTTATCCTCTTTCTAACGACATAAGATACTCTTGGAATTCCAAAAGTATTTCTTTTTAATGTGTATTTTATTGTTATTTGATTCAAAAATGCAAAAATAAACATATTAAATTTAAGAAACTTACAGTAAATTAGGATTAACATTGGCTTTGTGTAAAATTCGAGAGGAAAGTGCTATTTTAAGGTCAGGGTAGATGGTCAGTATAGCCTAAGCTAACTACTACTACTACTACATCAATAAGACATTAATTGTTTTGTCATCTTGTAAATGAAAATTCTTCCTGATCAATGTCTTGATCAACCCTTCCTGATTCAGTCAAATTAAAATGTTGTTATTTTATTGTACTCAGAGGAATATTTTCTTTAATGTTTAATTAACAAACTAGTTTGCTACATCTGATTAATTTTATATTTTGGTCACAGTTTAACTGGCATGCCGGTCACTCCACAAAAATACAATACATAAAATAATATTTAAGTTATTTTTTATGTATTATTTACTGAACTTAATTTAGGGATCACAAATGAATTGGAATATTTTGATTATTAAAATAAAGTAAAAAATCTTGTGATACTAATTGTCTTATGATGACAATTTAAATACATACCACATCAAGCTGAGAACTATATAAACAAAATGTGACAGAATTCTTTTAGATTTCAAATGAATATCTAACAACTGTAAGAAATATTTCTATTATATTTTGTGATTTGTCATTATAAAGCTAAATGTCCATAATTATATAAACAAAGACTAAAGGACACAAGAATTTTATAAATAGCAAATTTCAATTTAAATAGAAATCTTTCTGCTTAAATGCAAAATTATTTTCTGCAATCAATAAACAATTACAAAATTATAAGAAGAATTTTTAAAAAACTGTTTGAAATTGTGCATTTTTATTAGATAATTTCTTAGATTTATCTTAAGCAGCATCTAAAATATGGTGTTTTAATATAATTATATAATAAATAAATATATATATATTAAATTTGCATTTTATTGAACCATTTCCAACACTTTTTGATCACAGTTTACCCCTGTGATCAAAAAGTATCAAATTTTAAAAAGTCTTCAAATTTTTTGTTTGCTTATTAAATAATAATACAGTAGAGCCTCGATTATCCGACCCCCGATTAACCGACACCTCAGTTAACCGACCGTCCTAGTCGGCAAATTTCAAATGTCCGCTAGTGATGTGGCGCTACAATATTTGGCTATGTCTTGGCTACTTTAATATTATTTTTACGTGTTTTAGCTGGCAACACTCATTTGACCATGAAAGGGAGCCAGTATTTAAACGAGGCTTAATTTTCTAATTTTTAACGATACAATAGCGACGATTATTATTTTAAAAAATTTTTGTTAGGCTTAACATCGATGAAAATTCAACGCGAAGTAGGTTAATAGCGATATACTAATATACTAATTACATGGGATATAATAATATACTACACTAATAATGGATTTTTCATACTTTTCGGTTATCCGACTTTTCAATTATCTGACCAACCCCAGTCCCCAATTGGGTCGGATAATTGAGGCTCTACTGTATGTAAAACAATTATTAAAAAAATTTAAATAATATAAACTTAAATCTCAAATAATATTCAAACTGTAAACACTTCTTTGAACAGTTGTGTATAAACAATGTGTTCATCCAAAGAAATAATATTAAAAAATATCTCAGCAGTTTTGAATGCTTTAATCATCTGTATGTCAGGGATCTGCAACATACTGTCCACAGGCACTCAAAATATATTTTTCTAACCAGCATAGTTTCTTTTTACCAACATGTTTTACCATTAACATCTGAACTAATTCAAAGCATACAAACTTCTGTTGTTATTCTGAAATAAAGAAATCTTAACGTAGATCTTTGACTATATCTTTTGTGCCTGGCCCTAGACTCGTCTCTTACAGCTTACATGGCCTTTCTCAGAAACAAACTATGTGAGCTGGATTTTGGATTTCGGTCTTATTTGGACCAAATATATTTTTTGTTTAAGTGTACATTTTTTTAACACGTTCTGTGTAACAGTTGTATACTTTAAATATAAGTAATTTAATTAACAAAAATTAGTTATTATGTATACAAAATATAAAATTTACATTGTGTATTGTATTTATGAATTAATTTTTATCAGAATAATAAAATATACAATTTGAAAACTAAAAGAACATTTTAAAAATCTTCACAATCTACTTAAAATACATTAATAATACAAAATATTCAAAGTCTACTTAATTGGATAACTAATACTTAACAAATACCATGAAAACAAGTCCTGAGTACTTTTGAACATCCCAGTTCATTATTAGAGAAGTCTACTCATTAAAAAATAACCAAACATTACATACTTTTAAATTTAAATCCATTTTAAAATTTGAATTCTGAAGATAAATTTCACTTGCATGGACTTAAAAGTATTCAAGGTTGATTATGTTTTGATTGTAGTCATCATATTATTAGTTCTCTAATGAAACAGATTTTGGATATTGTGCAGAAATTGGAAATTAGTCTTACTTAAATTAACAATATATTGAATCTTTAAGTTTTAATTAAATAAACATATATAATCCTTAAAATTTTATTAATATTACAATCTCAATAACTTTTTACTACATCTGTTATAAGATTTTTTTCATATCAATCTATCCTTTATCTTTATATTTTTCTCAGCATTTTGAAATATTAAATTTTAAATTTGAATTTCATATATTTTATAAATTTATAATTTTTAAAAATATATGACATATATTTATATTTGTATTTAAATTTGAATTTTGTATTTAAATTTTTGCAGAAAAACTGCATGCAAAATCAATGAAAACTGTGTTTACAGATATTATTCTAAATCACAAAATTCTGTCTAGTTTTTATTCTATAATGAAATTCTAATTAATTTTAAAATATAAATCTAAGAAATATTTCTATACTACAAGAAATTTTGAAGTTTTGTTTTGATGATATTATTTTTCTCTTTTTAGTAATTTAGAAAATTAAAGTATGGAATGCATGTCAGCTGTAGTTATCAAATTTCATAAATTGATTTGTCTGGTTACTATCAGCAACCAGAATCAATTAATGGCTATTGTGCATGACATGCCACATTTGCATTTAATATAATTGATGTTACTAACTCTTTCATTCATATATAATATATTTGACAATTTTAAAAAAATGCATTCAAATACACTCCCTGAGTTATTAGAGTAGCAATCTTCTGCTAAAGAAAAACAGTCAAAGTTCCTAACTTGTCAGGATATACAAAATCAAAATGGTAAAAAAGAAAAAAAATGATGATAATAAACGATGCATAAGAAAATATTTTTCTCTTATTGTTTTTGTATATAATCATCAAATTAAGATTTTTAAATACATAATTAATTTTCTTTTATTTTTGCAAATTAAATGTAAGATTATATATAAAAATTTACTTAACAGCAAAATAAAATTGTAATTTTAACTCTGAATTAATTTTCTTAATTGTAATTTTAATCCAAATTTGATATTTTCAACTTTTTTAAAATCAAATATTGACAGCATTAAGCATTAAATAAATTGTTGTCTTTCATGCATGTAAGTTTACAAAATAAACCATTTCATCTTATTTTTCAAATTTCTTTCATAACATTCATATTTTTAAAATTTTATAAAAACTATTTAATTCTGTCTTTTAATTTTCTGAATGTATATAACTCTCTAACAATTTTACATATAAATACTAAATTTAATTCATATACTAAATTAATTTTTATATAGGTAATATATGAATTACTATCATTTAATTGATAGCTTATAAAGAATAAGCATAGAAAAGAATGCTTATAAAAATATTTTCCAAAACTTTTCTCACCTCACCTAATACACAGCTTACACAATTTTTCAAATAGTTTCTCAAAAGTATAGAATTATTAATACATCATCACTGGTTCTATCATCATCATCATCATCATTCATAGTTGCTATTTGCAATATTTCTCAATATATAATTTGAGATATGTTACAAAATAATAACTATAAATGATAATGATTAAAAGATTACTGAAATAAACACCACTATATTATTTACATTAAATAAGAAGTTTAAAAAAATTATATAATAAAAATTCAATAAATTATTTTGTAAAAGATAAACATGGACATGATCTGTCATACATGTAAAAAAAAATAAAAAATTTCAAATGAAAATAATTACATATATGAATATTAAACAGTTAAAAGAATCAAATTTTTAGGATTAGATTTCAGTTAGTTAAGTTAAATCTAACTATATCCTGTTATCCTATCAAACATGTTACATGATAATACAAGTAAACATTTTTTAGTTATGAAATATTTTTTAATTTTTTGTTAACAAGTAAATAGTAACATAACTGCTTATACTGATGATAAATATTTATCACCAATATAAGCAGTTTAAGAGAAAATATCAAAGATTTTTCACAAGATTACTCATTTGAATATTTTTCAAATAATTGAAAAACAGTAAATCCTAAATATAGATGATAAAAAGAAAAAAGCCCAGACTGAAAAATACTTCTAGCCATAAGTGTTAACCACATTCCTGTTTTGGCTTAATGTGGAATGCTCTAATCATCTAACATATCTTAAAGCACTTGCTATGATAAAGGAAAAAAAAAATGTTTTTCTATCTAAGTTTTTTTTGTTTTGCTAAGATAAGAATTTTGACATATCTCTCTTTCAAATGTGAGCTACTGCATTCTTTTGCATAAATAAATAAATAAAATATTTGATTTATACATAAAGTTTTATATAGTGTTTTTATATTAAAGTCAACTACCTTTTTACTCTGTTGCATAGAATTTTTTTTTTTTTCAATTGTAGTTTTCAATTTATTAATATAAAATTCAGTTTTCCTTTATAACTGTAAATCAGCAATTCCATTTTTAATAACATTTGAAAGATTTATATATATATAAAATATATAAATCTAATAAACTTTTTATTCAATTTATAGAACAGTTGAAAATAAACAATAAAGTTCAAAACTATGTAAAATATTCCTGTATATTATATACCAAGAGCATTTTATACAATTGAAGATGAATTAAGATTTGAAAATATTATAATTGGGTTCATAAAATGCGCAATATCTTTTGAAAAAATTTAATCTTTAATAAAAAGAAAATTAAATCTAATTCTTCCAATTAAAAACTATGAATATTTCAAAATATTTTCTATTCTTATCACATGACAATTTAATATTAACATAAAATAAATTTCATTATACCATTAAATATATACAAATTATATTATTTGCTCATTAATATATTTTTCTATGATGAAAATAAATATTTTAATTTACAAAAAGGTTTGGTATTTAAAAAAAAAATGTTTTATAGTCATATTTGTAGAGATTTGTGTTGGGGATGGTGAGTGGCCCCACCCATCATATACATCACTACAGTGTATTTACACACATATCATGATTATTGTACATTTGATTATGTTTATTAGGTTTTGGGGTGAGGATGGGGCACTAAAAACACCATTAAAACGCATTTCCTAAACACTTAGGTAAGCCCTCAAAGTTTCAGCCTTCTACTTTAATTAGAAGTGGAGAAATTTAAATTTCACGATTTGTGAACAGTACAAAAAAAGTTAATTAAAAGTGTTTAACAATTAAAAATACAGTTATATATATTAAAAGAAATTACTTAATATTATAATGATTTGCAGTTTTTAATAGGAGAATTATTAAGTGATTTATTAGTAATTATGGTAAAGTAATTTTAGATGAAATTATAAAATTTATTATCGAACTTTCGTAATAATGATTATTAAAATTTTTATATAATCAAAATAAATTTAAAAAGTTTGTCACATTACAATAATATAAAGTTACTTATACAATTTTGGTTAGAGAAAGTAAATGTGAGTACGATAACGCCATCTAGGAATAAAAAAATTAATTTTTCCTTTCGGTTTTTGAAATAATCAAATGTAACTAATTTTCAATATGATATTTAAAATGTGATTATCGTTATATTAAACAAGAAACTCCGCTGATTTTAATAGTTAAAAAAAAAAAATTGTAACTAAGTTCGTTGTCACAACGTAGCATCATTTTCTAAGTTTCAAAAGGGATAAGTTATTTTATTTAATTTTCCAAAAATTTTTAAGGAAAATCGATCTTCAGGATTACAATTTTAGTCAATTTGTTATTCAAATTAAAGAATTTTTTTTTAAAAGTTCTCTCATTGTACGTGAATTAAATATCTAAAAAAATATATTTTCGGAATTGAGTAGCACGTAAAAGATATATAAAAACAAAATTTTTTTTTCAAAATTTATGCAAATGAATTATGCATGCGTATTTTATCCAATACACACACACGACTCATTTTAACATACGTTACAATGCGACGTATACAATTTATAAAGTGCGTAGAAGTTTGTGCAAACAAGTACAAATGCAATTATTACTGAAAAATTCCCGCTTATTTTATAAATGTAATAAGCATTCTATTGAAACATATCTGCTAAAATAGCTAAATAATTGTTAATTAAAACAATAGTAGTGCAGAAAGTAAAGCAAAGAATAGTTTTGTATTGGATAATTATATTTTTGAAAAGTTCTCAATATAACGAAAAATGTTCATTTATTTAATGATTATCGATGATACAATTTTTTAAAGTAATAAAATAATATCGAAACAAATACAGTATATTGATTTATAAGATATACGTCGAATTAACAGAAAAAACTGAAACTAATTTAATTATTCTAAATATATCTTTAGGAAAGTATCAAACTAAATCAGTAAAAAACTGATTTAAAAAATTACTTATGGAGTATAGAGCAACAACAGTCCAACATTTATTATTTTTTTCCCCGCTTATTTTAATGCATATCGAACTATTTTGATGTTTCATATAAATTTTCGCGTGGGAGTATTGATTGATATCGTCAAATATGACGTTAAAGAAATATACGTGCATTATGTATAAAATATTATAAAGTTTATGCACCGTGCGATTATAATTTATTAAGATAATGTTTATATTATTATGAATACTTTCGGGAAGTTAATACGGCCTATAATAAAGTTTCTAAATACTTCCAGGCAGCAAGTTAACATATTAATGTCTTCTATCTGGAAATATCCACAAGCTTTATTACTGTCTGCAAAAAACGAAAAAATGATATGCAATTTATACTGATTAGTTAATACATTTAAATGATCAGACAATTATTAGTCTATACTTTTGTTATTCCAATTAATAGGCAACGAAGGATGCAAACATAAAATAGACAAGTCAAATTAATAATGTAAAGTAGCTCGATCGCTAAAAATGGGGCAGCTTATTGAGATAAAATTCTTTATTATAAATCAATTTAAATCGATAATATATGATATTTTAAAAAAATTTTCAAACTGGAAATTCCATTAATCCTCTTCGTTACAAATCTTTTTAAATTGAAATAATGGGAATTAGTTTGCTAATTCCCATCATTTCAACAACTGATTAATTAACAAATCGCAAAATAAAATAATTGATAAATTATAAATTTAGACCGTTGTACAGTGTTGATTTCAGACATTTTTCTTCAAGGAAACTTTTAAAGGGAAATATTTTTTATTTTTTTATAAAAGACTGGAGGCACCAGGTAATTGCCTTTTTTGGAGGATAATGCGCCACTGGTTCGAGAGATTATGTCGTATCAGGCGCTGTACTATTTGGAAGATTACGTTTTTGTTGGAGTTTTCTTCCGTGCATTACACGCAGGGTATGGGGCCAGGTAGAACGGGCACTCTTTACTTCTTAGCGGCTCCTTTCGAACAAATGAAATACTTAGAATGTTTCTTTATTAATAAAAAGCATTCTTGAAGCATTTAATTTGTTTCAGTGAAAATAACATTAATTTATAGGTGAATCGGAACCACTACGAACGCCTAAGCTTTCTCAGGGATCGGGGAAAAACACCTAGCTCCTTTCTCTTGACGGTCTGAATCTATGCCATTATAACCGTTCTGTAGGCCAATCGTGAAATCTTCAAAATTTCGGGAAGTAGGAGTTTTATATCATTTTCTGAAATTTGTTATTGCCAAAATTTCTTCCAAAGTTTAGAGAATGAACATCACCTCATGACTAGTTTTGGTAATTCACGGATTTAACCTTTAAATCTAGCAAGTAGATTATTGCTTAGGTATTTGTAGAATAACATTATGAATATACAGTGCATGGTCAAAAGACTTTTACATACTTTATAAATACTATTAGAAATAAAACTAGCTAAAAACAGACAGCTCCACTGAGAATATCAACAAGACAAACTTAATTCGTAGAAAAATAAAGATCATAAACTGACAAATTTTAAAATGACTGTGTCAGTCTTCAATTGAAGACTGACACAGTCATTCAATTGAAGACTGACACAAGTGACAATTGAAGACTGACATAGTCATTTTAAAGCACTAAACTGAGCATTTAAAAATTGCGTTTTGTTAATATTTTGTATTATTAAACAGTTAATTTGAAAGCAGTATATAATTTATTGGTATGCTTGTATAGCAAAACAACAGAAATAAACACAATAAATACCTAAAACAGTACTATAAATAATTCTATTAAGTAAATTTGTAAAAGAATTAGATCAGAATTTCTTTCTATTTGATATATTTTTCACTACTCATGTTAAATATTACAAATGAGTTAACGATTATATGAAAAATCACATTCAAACCCAGAAATCTGTAAATTACTTCAGAAGGTCAAAACAGTCAATTTACGTATTATCCTATTTAACAAGCATTTTTGGCATACTGCAGAGAGCAACGTTCTCTAATAACTAGAAACCGAATTTAAACATTTTACAATCACAAAACAGTTTTAAAAAAGTAAGTGGGCCAATATTTGTATGGAAAAAAAACACAGTCACTTACATGACAGTGTTTATCATCTTTCTTCTGACTGTATAAACTTATTTATTGCAAACTCTAGGCTAGCCATTTATATATTTCCTTATTTATTTTATTGACTTTATATATATATATATATATATATATATAGTATATTGCTTATTTTGATACAAAAGTAAAGAACAAACTGAATGAAATGATGTTTTTTGCGAATTAGAGTATTCCCCTTCATCAATGGCCACATATTTGAGTCAACAATTTATTGAATATTCATATTAATGACTCAAAAAGAGGCCCCAAACTAATCTTTTATAAGAAAATATTACCCGAAGAAAAACGTCTGAAGTCAACTCTGTGCATGGGACATGTAATTCAAATTCGCATGGGTCCTATAAAGCTATAACGCGCCACTGCGTGTTGTACATAAAACCGCACTCTAAATAATATACATAGTAAAGAATAGTGTGCAATGTAATGAAAACGGGCGCATTCTTGACCGCAGGCTACAGGCTAGCCCATTTTCACTGAGTTTGCAAGTTAATATCAGATGAGCCCCATTACAGGTCAAGCAGGTCAAACAGTTAAATAGAAAGGCACGTGGTTAAGTTGCGAAAGTATTTCTCTAAAAAGTAATTTATTTTCCGTATAAAAAATACATAGATAAACAAAAATTCAAAATTTCGTTAATTATTTATTAATTAATATCCAGAAAGCGTACACTTTAATGTGGACTTGACGTCATCTCTTCAGGTTTACAATGAACAAATTTAAGGACTGACGTCAAACTGACGTAAAAACCAACACTCACAGGACGTAACGAGCGCGTCTAATAAATTTCGGCCTATCGCCATCTATCGGTCAACTAGCTGGTTAATAACTATTCTTATCAATTCTATTAACTTACTTCATATTTGTATTATTATTACTATTATTATTATTTTATTTCACATAAAATTCTATATCTTACTTCAATAATTCATACTTTATTTTAAACTATCTAAAATTAAAAAAAAAAAAAATCGAATCAAATTATACAGTGACGCCATCTGATGAGAGCATTGTGAGAATGCCGTCGCTAAACTGAAAGTTGTCAGTTTCTTCCGTCGTGTATGACGGTGTGAGAAGTTTACAAGAATCGAGTAGAAGATGCTAGCGGAGCAGTTCTGTCCTATATTATCGTTTCAGTATTTTCTATTATTTTTGGACTTATTGATAAACGCTACGAGCGATTATTTCAAATCTCCTATTGTGACTCAACTGGTTCTCTTTGTAATTCAAGATGTTGGAATTATATTTTGCATTATGATAATATTTCTCATGTTTTTCAATACGTACGTATTTCGAGCTGGCCTATTTAATATTATCTTTGCTCATTTTCGCATGTTATTAATTATTGCTGCTTCTTATTTGATTATATCCATCACTTATCATGCCTGGAGCTTGAGCGAGAGGTGGTTGGAGCCACACAAGTACATCTGGACCAGAGGATTTGTCACGCTCAATCTTTTCCACAAATGTTGTTCGGTTCTCTACTATTATGTGTACAAGAGAACGGCATTGAGAATTGTGGATCCTCGTTTCTATCAGGATGGAAAATGGCTGAGGAAAGAACTCGGGAAGAGATAGTGCAAGTGTTTTGTAATTGGTTCATACATTGTCACTATGAACACATACAATTGTTTAGAACTTCTATACTATGTTGACAGAATTTAGCCTGCTATATGAAAAATATACAGAGATAAGTAGATTACGGGCCTATAGTTTAAATAGATTGTGCCATTATATGAATGAAATGCACATATTTGATATTTAAAATGTCTGCAATATAAAAAAAATTAAGACTATTTTTATACAGTTCATATTTTAATAAATATTTGTTACTGGCCAATTTATGGGCCAATGTCTAAAATTATCAAATGTCATGACTTATTAGTAGAATACTCATTCATTAAATATTTATTAATGCCACCATTAAAAGTTTATAAATTTTTAAATGATTTCTTTTAAATTATTAAATTTATTAGTTGTACTTAGCAAAATAATTGCCATGAAAATAAACAAGCAAATACAGTAAATCTACTTACATAAAATTTCTCTGTATATAATTTTTGTTTAACTATTTTTCATGTTTTTCAATATGTATGTATTTAATTTGCAGTTATGTATTCATTTCTGCATGCAAATTAAGTCAATGACATTTTTTGTCTACCTGTACAAATTGTTTTTCACTTAGCTGCCATTTTATTCAGAAGAAATGATATCAGTTCTTGTGACCAAAATTTAATATACAATAATCTTTTCATTAATAAAATAAAATTTCCATGTGAAACACAATCAGAAATCTATGAAAGAATTTCTACTTTAGAAGTAATTTTCGGAAGCAAGTTTTTTACCAGATGGGGTTAATACAATTATGGGAATGGGAGAAGCAGTGCCTTAACAATAAGAGAGAAATTGGACCTATTTTTGCTGATAATTATTTTAAATGAAATTATACAGTAAAAGAGGACTTATATATATATATATAAAAGTATCAAAATGATATACAGTATATGAATTACATCTATGTTTTATGTAAGTACCTTAAAAAAACTGCAAATAGATTTTGCCTTAGCATATTCTGTATATATAGATACTTAATATAAATTTAAATCTATGAATAAATATGATTTATCAAAATACCATTTTGTTTTTGATGCAACTTTATGCATTGTTTGTCAAAACACTATGCTATTAATAAATTTGAATGTATTTGTTTATTAAGATTTCTCAGTTATGAAAAATTTTGGAATTACAACTTTCCAGAAAAAATTAAATAGTAAAGAGAATTCAAAAATAATAATTATATTTTATACATAAATTATAATTTAGATATGTATAAAAATTTTATAAATATGTACTACTATATCAAGATGTCCCAACCTTTTTTTACCTGCTGACTCCTTTATAAAACAAATTATTACAAAAATCTATTAATTTTTTAAAAATCAACCAATATCACAAACTGGATGTTACAGTACAAATAAAATACCAAAAAAAACCTAAGTCCAATGAAGAACACAGAAATAAATTATTCCAAACATTTTTAGATTCCTGAATCCTATTTCATTAACTTTGTTCTAGGAATATATCAGCAGAACATTCCAAGAATAGCAAAATTTGAATTCCATGGAAGCTCGTCCATGGAATTCAAATTTTTAAATAAGTGTGTCTGATATGCATGGAAAGAGCTTCAATAGAATGAAACTTACAAGAAAAGTTGTAAGTTTGGAACAGATTATTTCTGTTCTTCACTGGATTTATCTTAGGCTTTTTGATGTTTTATTGTGTAATTAACCAATATATAAAATAATTATAACATATAGTATAAGTAAATAATAAGTTTATAAGTTTGGTATAAACAACAATAAATTATGTGGGGACCCAAAAATAACGGGAAAAAAATTGTGTATTTATTTTAACAACTTCATATTTTAATCTCCTTCAAAATACTCTCAATTAGCCTCAGTACACTTGTCCATTTTTTCCATTGTTCAAAACACCTAGAAAATTCCTGTTCCAAAGTATCTCTTAGCACCTCCCTTTGAGTTCCCTCTTCGTTCTGGGGAACAAAAACATTGCAAGGTGTGAGATCACGTGAATAGGGGGTGGAGGAGGAGGATCATACGATTTCTTGTCAAAAATTGCTCAATAATGTGCCCGCTCACACAGCACAGAGAGTGCTCTGTGAACGGGCACATTCTCATGATGAAAAAAATTAATCCCCCATTCACCACAAGACCCTTCTTTTCGTTCTCACAGTATCGTTTTGAGGACTTCAGATAACAATGTCAATTGACTGTCTGGCCTGGACAGACAAATTTGGAATGAACAATTCCTTTCACATCAAAAAAACAGATTAACATAGTTTCCACATTTGACTTCAGTTGACTTGCTTTTTTAAGATGAGGAGATCCTGAAGTTTTCCACTGGCTGGATTTGGTTTCCGGATTGTAACCACAACACCATAATTCATCACTAGTTATCATCTTAGAAAACAAGTCTGGATCATTTCCCAAATGTTCTTTCAAAGTCTGACAAGCTGCCAAGCAATTGCCTTTCTGATCAGCAGTCAACAAGCATGGAACAAACTTTGCAGAAACTTTTCTCATATTAGTTAATTATTGATTGCTTTAATAAATATACTTCTCTTAATTAATTATGAAAAAGAATAGTATGCTTTGCAAATTTTTGGAACCTAACCCTATCTATGTACTACATTCTATACTTTTTTAGCATGGATTCACATAGCACACCAATTTTTGAACCATGTTATACCTGGATATCTGTATTTAAATACTTGTCAATTGGAATGTTCCGATACAATAAAAGTTTTGATACCAGTATCATAAGTGGTTTTAAAGTATCAATACTGGTCAGTATCAGCATCGAGTATTGAAACCAGAAATTTTGCTGGCTGTCACATTGCCTTCCAATTGTTTTTACTGCTGAAAAGTTACTGTACTCATTATAATGAAGGCTGTGAAAGCCCCAGAGCAACAATTTATATTTTGTTGCTTACTCCAGGGAATTGAATCCCAACTATCTGGTTCAGAAGTCAGTGTATCAGTCAGTACTTCAGTTTACATTTGTATGATGTCTTATGCACACAAAAGAAGCCTGAGATCTAGTCCTGTTAATAGACTCTTTGGGTAGTACTATACATGCTGTAGGGATAGATTAGAAATCATTAGTGAAAAGATAAAACATATTTATACTGAAAGTTCTTTATTTGTTCAGATTTTACAAATATCAGTGAAAACAAGTATATAAAAATTATAGCTAATATTAAATATCACTGATGGTCCAAGTTGATTAACAAACAAAAGTATTGCATAATGTTTAACTAAATATTTATTTATAAATATATATATTTTTTTAATACAGGAAAAGTCTTGATAGACATTTGATTTTCACCCACTACTAAAACATATCATAAAAACAAATAACACCCCTTAAAACAAAACAAAGATAAATAAATAAATAGTGAACAGAACACTAAGCATATATAAATTCTGGAAATGAAATTTGACCTAATACATTTATTGATTTTTGGTCATTAATATTTTTACTTTCCTGGTTGTTACATATAACAGAAGGAAAGTATGGCAATTGGAGTCCAAAAATGTAAAAATCTTGGAGGGGTCATTTTTTGACCCCTCCAAGATTTTTACATTTTTGGACTTAGAGACCTTGAAAGGTTGAGAAATGAAAAAAAAAATTTTTGGGATTTTATTTTGTATGTATGAATGTTAGTCTGTGTGCACACCCTGTTTCGTTCACCCTGTTTGAAGCTTAATAACTCCTGTGCTGTTTGCTGAACATTTTTAAAATTTTGCAGGGAGGTTTGTTTATTAGGGAGATTGATACTATTAAGTTTTGGTGATTAAAGGGGTCGTGTGTATCTTGAGTAGGGTCAGACTTAATGATAATTTTACTTGTTATTAGCATTTGAAATTTTTTTATAAAACCCATCCTTCCCTACACTCTAAATTTAACTTTTTACCATTTTATAATAGTTAAAAATATAAAAAGTTTTTATAAAATAAAATATCATAACAGATGGCATCACCTAAATTTTAAATGTTGCCAGGAAAGTTAAGCAATTTGTCGCTGGATTTTTTATGTAAGTTTAACTTAACCGAAAATAGTGTGAAATTCTATTTTGGTTTCCGATTTGACTGCCAAATCCAATTTCAGTCAGATCTTACCTGTCTGTGAAAAAGTAACAATGCTGGATCTGATACCTGAGGAAAAGTATCATTATAGTATCAGTATCAGCAGTATTGGGATGTCCCTACTTGTCAAATGGATAGAACTATAGTAAAATATTCCCCCTCCATTGAGAACTCCATTAGCATCTGAGTAACTATTTGAGAATTATATATTTATTTAAATCTTAAACTTAAACATTTATCCTCAAACCTCAAACTCTAAATTATTTTAATGTAAACTTATGAATTTATATGGCTAATTATTATTATTATTTTTTAAAGAGAGTTTTTAAATAATATTTATGGCATATCTTACAATAGTTTCATTTTAGATAATATAAAATTACCTTGTAGATCTTGATCAAAATCAGGTCGAACCAGAAATTCACCATTATCCACTTGTTCTAAATCAATTGTGCTCTCTATCATTTCACGAAATTTAGTAAAATCTTCATTCAGTTCCTTTAGAAATCATCTGAATTAGTGTATTCTTTTCATTTAAAATAATTAATATATATATATATATATGA
>NW_019384983.1:1202203-1205475 GCF_000671375.1 Centruroides sculpturatus | reverse complement strand
GAAAAATCCCTTCTTAGTGTACATTCTGTTGACGTACTCTATTAAAACGCAATCAAAAACGGAAAAAACTGCATCTAAAATGGTATAAATAGAAGCAGAGTTCTTTACGGTAACCTTTTCCGTAAGGCTTACCGTAAAGAACTGTCCATCCCCCATGTTTAACGAAATAATATATAGCCTATGTCTACCCTGAAGTTCCATTCTAAATATTGGTGAAAGAATTTTTGAAATCGGATGAGTAGTTTCGGAGATTACCTGCTGCATACAAACTAACATACATACATACAAACATTACCTCTTTATAATATTAGTATAAATTTAATACTCTTTTTATTAAAGAATTTTGTATATGAAACTTTCTCAATATTTTTAATTTATTGCTTTACAAAAAATTTTATAAATGCAGTATTATATAATAACTACAAATAATTACAAAGTATAATATTATAGTATATAAGTAATAAAGAAATATATAAAGGGTTATATATAAATTTTTTCCTATATTTGCAAGAAAAATCTTTTAATGACTAAGCATTTTTATAAGATAGAAAAAATAAATTATATTTATATCTTATGAGGAAAAAACTGACCTATTCTGTTTATATCTAATAGTGGTTGTTTGATCCACTGTGATAACAAACGCTGTCCAGGTATAGTTCTACATTTGTTTAACAAACCAAATAAGCTGTAGGACTTATTTTCTAAAAAAGATTAATAATATATAATTAAATAGACATTAAAAACATGTAGATTTATTAATGAAAATATTTATGGTTTACCATCTGATGAAGAAGGAATTAATCCAAGTGCTTTTACAGCTGCAGCATCCAAACGAACAAACTGAGTTAACTCAAATTTGTTTAATGTAAAATGTCCAAAATTATTTTCATCAGATAAAAGCTAGAGAAAAATTAAAAAATGCTAAAGTTAAGCATTTACAAATATATAATTGTTTGAATCCTTTTAGGATTCAAACAATTATATATTTACAAATGATCTTTCTAGATCTTTCTTTTGAATCCTTTTAGGATTCAAAAGAAAGATCTAGGATTCAAGACGGCTTGCAAAGTGGCTACCAAAGTTCAACAGTTTTTAGAATTTAATTTCATCCAAACTGTGATATTTTTAGTCTTAAAAAGTAAACAGAAACTGTTGTATTTTACAGGANACACAACATGGTACTTCTATATCATGGTTTTGTTGTAATGTGGTTTGAAAATTAGGGATATTCCCCATATAACACAACTTCCAGTTTTGCTCTAACATGATTTTGGAAATTCTCCATAATCTTGATAATCCTCCATAAAATTTTGCAACTTTTAAGTGTAAACTCCATTATGCAATATTTTTTTTTATTCAAGCAAGCACATGTCATCTCAGATTTGCCCATGGATTTTAGAACATTGAAATTTTCAATTTGTTTTGTGCCTTTTGNCAGCTTGCATAGTGGCTACCAAAGTTCAACAGTTTTTAGAATTTAACTTCATCCAAACTGTGATATTTTTAGTCTTACAAAGTAAACAGAAACTGTTGTATTTTACAGGATAATATGAAAAATCAAATTCTGAAATAAATTAATCTACTATCTACTAGTATTTAATTTTTATTAACTTCTAAATATCACTTTTGGATAACTGTTATTATGTTCTATGTATGTATATATGGCTCTTTAATCCGGCATTAAGTTCAGTAGACTATCATTACAGCTTTCAGGTTAGACACTTCTTTTATTGTTTCCACATATGCATTTCGGACTTATATAAATGTTAAGCCCCTCTTCAGTGCAATACTATGGTTCTGTCTCCTAAAACCATGGTGTACAACGGATAACATTGGAAAGATTTTAAAATACAGCCATTAAAAACACCTCAAATACATTTTCACCATTAATACAAAAAACTTTTAACATTTGCTCATAAAATCTTATATAAGTACAACTTTTGAAGAATGTGTATGTTCTACAATATAACGTTGCAGTNGGTGTCATTGTTGTTGCTTTCAGACTTTGTAGCCTTAAAACTGTCACTGTGTTTTCTTTTTTAAATTAATCTTCGTATTTAGTAATGCTTATTTAAACATGTTTAAATAAGTGTTATTAAGCTTTTTTAACTGTAAGTAATCATTTGTAAAAATGATTAACAAAATACAGTGCTGTCTTGGTACTCGAACTGTTCCCAAATGGAACAATTCTGTATTTGTGAACAAATTTTGGGGTAGGTCGCTCGGTACTCGACTAAACAAATGCAAACCTGCTAGAACAAATTATTGATTAATAACATATATTTATTTTGTCATCCATAGAAAATTATGATAAAACTAAAAATATGATGATGTTGCTGATATTTCTGAACAAGATCAACAAAGAAGCTCACAAGATGATGATATTTTGTGAAGAGAAAACATGCTCGTTTAACTAAAATTAATATTAACATTACTTTTAATTGTGTTAGTTAATTATTGATTGGAAATACAATATTGATTGCTTTAATAGACATATTTCTCTTAGTAATGAAAAAGAATAGTATACTTCTGAAACATAACCCTCTGTTTTGCATTAGTCCTTTGTTTCATATAGTACAGATTCACATAACAGCACTTTTTCAGAATGTAACTACCATGTTATACTAGGGATACTTGTATTTAAAAAATAAAATGGTAATACATTACTTAACATTGTATCACATTCAAATTTGCATCTCATAATTTTTTGAAATATCAATTGTAAAGAAAGACAAAAGATATTGCTTTTTCTTAAATCATTAAAAATATATGTTATATTCATTAAATAAAGAAAAATTTAATATTAACATTTTGCTCAGAATCATGAAATAAACAATCAAAAATTGTAATAATGAATTAAATAATAAATGATAAACTAGATACACAAAATAAGCAATTTAATTATTTAGTTTTGTAAATCAAGCACAACTACAGTTTCTTCTTTGTATATAAACTAGCAGACCCCGCCACGCCTTGTTGTGGCTCAAAATGTATCTATTATAAATGTATAACACTTCCCCAGTGGGGAAAAATTTTTCAAAAAAATTTTTTTTAGTGTACATTCTGTTGACATACCCTATTAAAACGCAATCAAAAACGCAAAAACCCGCATCTAAAATAGTATAATAGAAGCCAAGTTTTTCACAGTAAGCCTTAATCCTGTCTCTCTCCCTTGCGGTGGAATATCGAAAAATTACTTCTTAGTGTACATTCTGTTGACGTACCCTATTAAAACGCAATCAAAAACGCAAAAACCCGCATCTAAAATAGTA
>NW_019384983.1:1196518-1199669 GCF_000671375.1 Centruroides sculpturatus | reverse complement strand
AAAGCCACTTTCAACCACTTTCAGCCTCATATCTCCCGCACCCTTATAGCTATCGAGACGCAACCACCCCTATGCACGAATGGAGACTTGGGGCTACCACCACATACAAACACCATTCACGTGCGATGTGTAGTTTTGGCGAAAAAGTGAGATATAGGGACATACATGTCCATTTTTATATATATATATATAGATATAGATATATTAGCAATAAAGATATAGTAAAGCAGAATAAGAATAATTGAATACTAGTATTTTAAAAAGTTAATTAACTATATGCAGAAAAACATGAAATCAATTTGCATAAGTGAAAACAATTGTACATATACTTTTTGCATTCTTTTTTTATAAAATGTCAATTAAATGCAAAATATTAATTAAAGTATATCATCTTATACAAAAGAAACATCTTTATATAGGGTCTGTACAGGTAATTTCAACTGTGATTCCCTGACCAATTATGACATTATTCCGACCTATTAAGGTCACTTCATTTTCCCTTTCCATTATGTAATATTTAGACAATTTTATTTAATCCCATTTTGCTTTGCTTAAAATCAATTACATAATTAGCTGCATCACTTCTACATCATATAAAAAAATTTCAGGATTTTATTTAAATAAGAAAAAACTTGAGTCATTTCATAAAATCAAATTTCCTTAAAGCAAAGAACTGGAAAATTCAAATTTAAGCAGAATAAATCACACTCTCCACAAGAAAGAAAATGCATATTGCATGTTATTTTTAATCCAACATGGACCCATTCAAAATCATTACATTTCTTCCCATTCTTCCCCAAAACTCATAATGAGAGTGGCGGGGTTTTGATGAGAAAGTGGGTGATTGTCAATTGTGTTTTTGAAACCCAACTTTAAATCTATGATAAATCTATGGTATACTTCCGAAATTCAGCAGGCCATCTGAAGACAAAAATTTGTAATTAGAGAGAAGGCATATCACAAAACATCAATCCATAAACATTGGCAGGATTATCATCTACACTAGTAGCCTGGGACGTCCCCTAGTGGGCGTTCTTTACAAATTCCCATGAGGCACGGTTCCTTTGACTTTTTTCTTCTTATCAATATGCTCTACAGCTCTGTTAAAGTCCCAATCACATCATACGGATCTAGATTTCTACCTATTAAACATTCTATAAATACTTTAAAATAGTTTAATTTGTTTATTTACTTGTAAACCTCGATTTTAAATGTATCCACCCTTTTTTCAACTAATTTCCTGTGAGTCAATGTGCGATGTTCACTAACTTGTGAGTCACAGGATGTTGTAAATGTGCTACACAAGGTTAATCATGGCATATAATAAAGCAAAGCTAGGCATATAATAATTATTTATACCATTCCATGGTATAAATAATAAATTCCTATTACAAATAAAAATAATTTATTGTTAATTTAAAATCATTGCTATGGCGCCTCTAGTGTCCAGTTTTGGCATACAGTTACGCATTCAATGGGTTATACAGATAGATATGCTGTATGTGGCCAGCAGCAAAGAATGTAACAAATAAAACTACATGAATTGAGCTTCAGTTTTTGTAGACCTTCCTATACCAAACCAAATTTAAAGATGTATTTGGATCAAAAAGGAGCAAGCGTGACAGATAAATTCTGCAATATTTGCAGATTTCCTGACTTTTTCTGCTAAAAATCTTATTCCCTGTATTTCCAGGTCTGTTCAAACCCTGTTTATAGAACTTCTTAGGCTATGTCTTACAAGCAGCGTCCAGCAACCACAGGTGTGAATGTTCTTCCAAGCAAAGCAAACCAACTGGTTCAAGCAAATGTGCGCATCCAGAGTAACCACGTTTAGCATGCAGCGACCACCAGATGATGCTTCTACATGCGTGTGCCAGAAGCAGCTACCAAGCTAGTTTGATCACTGCTTCCACTGCTTGCAATTCCAAAGTAGAAAATGGCTGATTTTGTAGATAAATAAAAACAGAATGACAAATAAATTGTGTATATATGTTGTATGTACTTTAATTAATAATCTTTTACATAATTTAATAATTTCTGAGTTTGTATAAATGTAATGTTTTAAAAATAAAACTTTTTCCATAGTAGCATTCAACGAAGTCTTCTTGCCACCATCTTGTAAACAACGTGCATCCACTCTGGACAGAAATTGCTCACGAGTTGGAAGTGTGTACAAAGATTCTTTCTGCTCACGTTCTCTGGACGCTGCCATGTAGGATGTACCCTTACAGAAACACCTTATGTAGAACAGGAAAAAATTCCACTTGTTGTAAAGAACTGTTTGCAGAAATATACTACAAACATCTGTGAAAACAGTCATGAAGTGCATATGTACAAGATGTTAATGTTAAAAGTTAACATTAAATGATTAAAGATGATTCTAACCTCTTCAGTTATGCACACAATCTCCAGCAGATGGAGATAAAAATGTAATACTTTTTCTATAGGAAAATCCTTTTCCAAAAATTCTCAAAAATGAAAGTAGATAGAACCAAACACTTTTTTGCAATAGAAACCTATTCAATTTTTATTTTAATATATAATTCAGAATTCTGAAAATCAAATTCATTATTTTTATACATATTTTCTACAACTTTAAAAGTTTGTAGAAAATTAACAAATTATCATTTGATAAATCTTAATACAGTGTATTGAATTTTGTAGTGCATGTTATCTAAGTTTTAAACTTGGCCATTGGAAATAATTGATATTCTTGAGTAAAATGTATCAAAACTGAAAAAAATTATTATATCTTGAATACAGAATTAACAAAGTTCATTTGGTAACGTCATCCAGGAAGGACATTTTCTATTGCAGATTAAATATACCAATTTTATTGGATGGTGCAGTGCTGCATACCCAAATTCAAAGACTGACAAAATTTGATAAGTTAGGATTACATTGAAATAATTTAAAACTTTCTATTTGGGACAGCATGACAAATTATAGATGACAGGATTCTTTGTGAAGAATATGATAAATATAATTTTATAATTCAATAAAGCTTGCTTATTTTCAAGTAAAAGTCATTTTTTCATTTCTTCTCATATTATTTTTGACAGGTTTTTACTTCTCATTAAGTTTTTGTAAAAAATTATCAATTTTACCAAATGACTAATGAGTTTTATTTATTTTGTCAGTTTATGTGATG
>NW_019384983.1:1179672-1193602 GCF_000671375.1 Centruroides sculpturatus | reverse complement strand
GAAAAATCCCTTCTTAGTGTACATTCTGTTGACGTACTCTATTAAAACGCAATCAAAAACGGAAAAAACTGCATCTAAAATGGTATAAATAGAAGCAGAGTTCTTTACGGTAACCTTTTCCGTAAGGCTTACCGTAAAGAACTGTCCATCCCCCATGTTTAACGAAATAATATATAGCCTATGTCTACCCTGAAGTTCCATTCTAAATATTGGTGAAAGAATTTTTGAAATCGGATGAGTAGTTTCGGAGATTACCTGCTGCATACAAACTAACATACATACATACAAACATTACCTCTTTATAATATTAGTATAAATTTAATACTCTTTTTATTAAAGAATTTTGTATATGAAACTTTCTCAATATTTTTAATTTATTGCTTTACAAAAAATTTTATAAATGCAGTATTATATAATAACTACAAATAATTACAAAGTATAATATTATAGTATATAAGTAATAAAGAAATATATAAAGGGTTATATATAAATTTTTTCCTATATTTGCAAGAAAAATCTTTTAATGACTAAGCATTTTTATAAGATAGAAAAAATAAATTATATTTATATCTTATGAGGAAAAAACTGACCTATTCTGTTTATATCTAATAGTGGTTGTTTGATCCACTGTGATAACAAACGCTGTCCAGGTATAGTTCTACATTTGTTTAACAAACCAAATAAGCTGTAGGACTTATTTTCTAAAAAAGATTAATAATATATAATTAAATAGACATTAAAAACATGTAGATTTATTAATGAAAATATTTATGGTTTACCATCTGATGAAGAAGGAATTAATCCAAGTGCTTTTACAGCTGCAGCATCCAAACGAACAAACTGAGTTAACTCAAATTTGTTTAATGTAAAATGTCCAAAATTATTTTCATCAGATAAAAGCTAGAGAAAAATTAAAAAATGCTAAAGTTAAGCATTTACAAATATATAATTGTTTGAATCCTTTTAGGATTCAAACAATTATATATTTACAAATGATCTTTCTAGATCTTTCTTTTGAATCCTTTTAGGATTCAAAAGAAAGATCTAGGATTCAAGACGGCTTGCAAAGTGGCTACCAAAGTTCAACAGTTTTTATAATTTAATTTCATCCAAACTGTGATATTTTTAGTCTTAAAAAGTAAACAGAAACTGTTGTATTTTACAGGATAATATGAAAAATCAAATTCTGAAATAAATTAATCTACTATCTACTAGTAATTAATTTTTATTAACTTCTAAATATCACTTTTGGATAACTGTTATTATGTTCTATGTATGTATGTCTCTTTAATCCGACATTAAGTTCGGTAGATTATCATTACAGCTTTCAGGTTAGACACTTCTTTTATTGTTTCCACATATGCATTTCGGACTTATATAAATGTGAAGTCCCTGTCAGTGCAATACTATGGTTCTGTCTCCTAAAACCACGGTGTACAACGGGTAACATTGGAAAGATTTTAAAATACAGCCATTAAAAATACCTCAAATACATTTTCACCATTAATATGGAAACTTTTAACATTTGCTCATAATATCTTATATAAGTACAACTTTTAAAGAATGTGTATGTTTTACAATATAACGTTGCAGTAACTGCAATTATAATTGTTTTACAGATAGCATAGTAATATTAAAAACATTTTTTAAGGGATATATACACAATTTTACAATGTATTTCCAATTTTTATTAACTTTATTACCTTGTATTAAAATCTAAATAATATAATATAATATAAATAAATAAATAATTCCATATGAATTATTTATTTTATATACAACAAAACCTCTTGCATCACAACAAAATATCAGTTTTATTCATAGAATTAGTTTTAAAAGAAATGTTATACTTCCAAATATGCTTACAAAAGGAAATAATGAAAAAATGAAAACACTTTTAAACCATTAAAAATAAATTAATTCAAATAATTTAAAAACATTTTTTGAACAACAACAATTAAAAACTTTCTAACAAAGCTCAGTAATTACAATTTAAATTCGCAATGGAGTCTTTCAAAACAGTACAAAAAAATACCATTGATAGCAGGCATAAAAATATCCACTGAATTGACTATCAATATTAATATCCGATATTTAAAAAAAATATATATATATATTAGCAATAAAGATATAGTAAAGCAGAATAAGAATAATTGAATACTACTATTTTAAAAAGTTAATTAACTATATGCAGAAAAATATGAAATCAATTTGCATAAGTGAAAACAGTTGTACATATACTTTTTGCATTCTTTTTTTATAAAATGTCAATTAAATGCAAAATATTAATTAAAGTATATCATCTTATACAAAAGAAACATCTTTATATAGGGTCTGTACAGGTAATTTCAACTGTGATTCCCTGACCAATTATGACATTATTCCGACCTGTTAAGGTCACTTCATTTTCCCTTTCCATTATGTAATATTTAGACAATTTTATTTAAGCCCATTTTGCTTTGCTTAAAATCAATTACATAATTAGCTGCATCACTTCTACATCATATAAAAAAATTTCAGGATTTTATTTAAATAAGAAAAAACTTGAGTCATTTCATAAAATCAAATTTCCTTAAAGCAAAGAACTGGGAAATTCAAATTTAAGCAGAATAAATCACATTCTCCACAAGAAAAAAAAATGCATATTGCATGTTATTTTTAATCCAGCATGGACCCATTTAAAATCATTACATTTCTTCCCATTCTTCCCCAAAACTCATAATGAGAATGGCGGGGTTTTGATGAGAAAGTGGGTGATTGTCAATTGTGTTTTTGAAACCCAACTTTAAATCTATGATAAATCTATGGTATACTTCCGAAATTCAGCAGGCCATCTGAAGACAAAAATTTATAATTAGAGAGAAAGCATATCACAAAACATCAATCCATAAACATTGGCAGGATTATCATCTACACTAGTAGCCTGGGACGCCCCCTAGTGGGCGTTCTTTACAAATTCCCATGAGGCACGGTTCCTTTGACTTTTTTCTTTTTATCAATATGCTCTACAGCTCTGTTAAAGTCCCAATCACATCATACGGATCTAGATTTCTACCTATTAAACATTCTATAAATACTTTAAAATAGTTTAATTTGTTTATTTACCTTTGCTTGTAAACCTCGATTTTAAATGTATCCACCATTTTTTCAACTAATTTCCTGTGAGTCAATGTGCGACGTTCATTGACTTGTGAGTCACAGGATGTTGTAAATGTGCTACACAAGGTTAACCACGGCATATAATAAGGCAAGGCTAGGCATATAATAATTATTTATACCATTCCGTGGTATAAATAATAAATTCCTATTACAAATAAAAATAATTTATTGTTAATTTAAAATCATTGCTATGGTGCCTCTAGTGTCCGGTTTTGGCATACAGTTACGCGTTCAATGGGTTATACAGATAGATGTGCTGTATGTGGCCAGCAGCAAAGAATGTAACAAATAAAACTACATGAATTGAGCTTCAGTTTTTGTAGACCTCCCTATACCAAACCAAATTTAAAGATGTATTTGGATCAAAAAAGGAGCAAGCATGACAGATAAATAATGCAATATTTGCAGATTTCCTAACTTTTTCTGCTAAAAGTCTTATTCCCTATATTTCCAGGTCTGTTCAAACCCTGTTTATAGAACTTCTTAGGCTATGTCTTACGAGCAGCGTCCAGCAACCGCAGGCGTGAATGTTCTTCCAAGCAAAGCAAACCAACTGGTTCAAGCAAATGTGCGCATCCAGAGTAACCACGTTTAGCGTGCAGCAACCACCAGATGATGCTTCTACATGCGTGTGCCAGAAGCAGCTACCAAGCTAGTTTGATCACTGCATCCACTGCTCACACTTCCAAAGTAGAAAATGGCTGATTTTGTAGATAAATAAAAACAGAATGACAAATAAATTGTGTATATATGTTGTATGTACTTTAATTAATAATCTTTTACATAATTTAATAATTTCTGAGTTTGTATAAATGTAATGTTTTAAAAATAAAACTTTTTCCATAGTAGCATTCAACGAAGTCTTCTTGCCACCATCTTGTAAACAACGTGCATCCACTCTGGACAGAAATTGCTCACGAGTTGGAAGTGTGTACAAAGATTCTTTCTGCTCACGTTCTCTGGACGCTGCCATGTAGGATGTACCCTTACAGAAACACCTTATGTAGAACAGGAAAAAATTCCACTTGTTGTAAAGAACTGTTTGCAGAAATATACTACAAACATCTGTGAAAACAGTCATGAAGTGCATATGTACAAGATGTTAATGTTAAAAGTTAACATTAAATGATTAAAGATGATTGTAACCTCTTTAGTTATGCACACAATCTCCAGCAGATGGAGATAAAAATGTAATACTTTTTCTATAGGAAAATCCTTTTCCAAAAATTCTCAAAAATGAAAGTAGATAGAACCAAACACTTTTTTGCAATAGAAACCTATTCAATTTTTATTTTAATATATAATTCAGAATTCTGAAAATCAAATTCATTATTTTTATACATATTTTCTACAACTTTAAAAGTTTGTAGAAAATTGACAAATTATCATTTGATAAATCTTAATACAGTGTATTGAATTTTGTAGTGCATGTTATCTAAGTTTTAAACTTGGCCATTGGAAATAATTGATATTCTTGAGTAAAATGTATCAAAACTGAAAAAAATTATTATATCTTGAATACAGAATTAACAAAGTTCATTTGGTAACGTCATCCAGGAAGGACATTTTCTATTGCAGATTAAATATACCAATTTTATTGGATGGTGCAGTGCTGCATACCCAAATTCAAAGACTGACAAAATTTGATAAGTTAGGATTACATTGAAATAATTTAAAACTTTCTATTTGGGACAGCATGACAAATTATAGATGACAGGATTCTTTGTGAAGAATATGATAAATATAATTTTATAATTCAATAAAGCTTGCTTATTTTCAAGTAAAAGTCATTTTTTCATTTCTTCTCATATTATTTTTGACAGGTTTTTACTTCTCATTAAGTTTTTGTAAAAAATTATCAATTTTACCAAATGACTAAAGGATTTTATTTCTTCTGCAATTCTTGATTGGTTTCAATTTGTATATTATATTTATTTTATTTTATATTAAATTTTAATAAGATTATTAAAGTTCTAATGGAAAGTAAAAACAAATTAGACTTCATTGTAATCAGAAAATATTACAGCACCATATTGTTANCAATACATACAAGTAAAGTACAGTATTTTCTGAGGAAACACTCATACTTATTTTTTTTAACCCCATTCCCGTAATCCAGCATTTTCACAAATTTAGCGACCCTTCGGTCCACATTAGGCCAAGTTTTCGAGACTCTACTGTAATGTAATTAAAAGAAAATAATACCCTTCAATTTCCAACAAAACTTGTTTAATTTAACTTAAATTAATGCGTTCAACCCTCTTTTAATGGTTTCTACAGGTAATCACTACTAGAAGGAAATCCAAACTGGAAAATAATTCAAAATTAACACAAACCATTTCACTTTCCAGCACAGTTATTTAATGTTTGGATAAATGTATTCAAACTGCTTTACAGATCAACGGTCTATATATACATTAATATATTTTTTATTCTATTTCTGGAACATTAGAATATTTAAAGTGCTGGAAAGTAAAAATATTTTTTGTGTGTTATTTTCAACCACTAGTAGAACATTTAAAATAAAAATATTCAAAAATGAAATGTCAATGTATATAGAACAAAATATATGAATATTTAAATTATGGCAGGCAATTAACAAAAACAAAGTTTCACTGGAAATTGAAGGTGTTATTTTCTTCTAATTGGGTGGAGCATAAGCAGAACTCTGGATAAGTCAGAAATTTTGTCTGTAGTTGAAGTTTAAAGCAACTGTATGGCAACTGAACATGATTTTTTACAGATATGTTCAACTTGGCAAGGCTGATGCTATGACAAAGTCAGTATTTTGAAATTTCAATCTATGGGTCAAGACATTCAAAGTCAAAGTTTGCCATGTAAAGTCTATGAGTCAATTGCAAGCCAGTCATGCACTACATGTCAATCAAGTTTCCAACTGCTGTCAATTTACATTTTGATCTCTAAGATAATCTTTAATTTTGATCATTATGATGGCATTTAATATGCATGGTCTGCAGCTGCATATGTGGGTGTTTTAAACATTTCTTGATATTTTGGTTAGTTATGAAGTTGGACATGTATGTTCTTCTCTGAAACCTGTGTGTTTTAAACTGCTTTAGAAAAAACATTAAAAGCATGTCTCCACACATGTGAAGCAGAAACAGGAAAACCTATGGTACAGACCTTAATTTTCCTAAAAAATACCTAGTATCCAGTTGTTTAGCATTCACCTTGAGATTATGTAATAGAATATAACAAAGAAAAAATTCTCATAAAAACATCAAATAATTTTCTTAAAACTTTAGATTTTAGAAATAAAAGTTAAAAAACCAATTAGAACTAATTTATTTTTCATCAAAATAATTCAATGGCATTATATATTTTTCATAATTCTTAAATTAATATAATTCAAAATAGCCAGCCAACATATTTACAAAACAATATATAAATGAATTTGTGAATAAATCTTTATAAAACCAGTAATTTGTAAATTAAATATTTTAAAATTACTTATAAGTTAATTTACAATTAATTTTTATAAATACAACNTCAATTTATTTTCTAAGCTGTATTAAATATAAGGTGTCTCAGAAGAATAGGTCAATATTCTGGGATGTGAAAGAATAGGCTATTTTAAGCAAAAACATTAATGTAAGAATATGCTCTACTCCAAATGGTTTCTGAGATAGAGGCATTTGAATATTTAATTTTTCACATGACAAATTTCCAATAGTTTATAATCAATTTTCAAAAATATCACTGTCAACTTCAATGCATTTTTCTATTCTCATGAGAACATGGTAATATACATTGCTTGTCTTAGTGTAAACAAAATTACCTTCTTGATAACTGGATTGATGACTAAGAACATCAAACAAAACCTTTACCATCCAATAAATAATTTTAATGTAAAATTTGACAAACATTTTCAATCTTACACAAGATCTGCATCAGATCAATAACATTCTAAATAGGAATGCATAGAACCTACTTAACTGCACCACACCAGGATGAATATATAAAAAGAAAGCGACTCACAATAACCAATTAACCAGAGTGCTAAAGATCAATATTTGTGAACATTTTCAAAGCCCCTTCTGGGCACTTCATCAGGTTTCTTTTTTTTATTCCAAACAAGCTTGAAGGTTAACCCCAAAGATTCAAAGGCTAATGACCAGCTTGTTTGAGATCAACATTCCAGGTAGAATCTAGGTAGATTCTAGTAGAACATTTAAAACAAAAAAAAAAAAAAAAAACATATATTGGAGAGACAAAAAGAAAATTAAAGATAAGATTAAACAAACATATTAGAGCAATACGTGGAAATTATGCAAATTCTGCGGTAGCGGAACACTGCAATTCAACAGGATGTGAGATAATATTAAAATCAGTTAAAATAAGAAAAAAAGAAGAAAATAATTATAAACGACAATTATACGAACACATTAATATAATCAAACAAAATAATAAAACGAATAATAACAACGGAAGAGAAATACACCAATCATGGAGAAGAATGATAGATACAGAAAGGAAATTAACGTATAAAGAGAATGATAGCAACTGGGAAAGACAAAGTGAAAGTGAAGAAAGACAAGTGAAAATGTAAGTTAGAATTGGTTTTAAATGCATAAATATGTAAAATGTTAAAGTTTAAAGTAAAAATGTTAGTGTTTAATAGAACAATTATTGGTTTGATACAGGAATGTTTTAAAATTGATATTAATTGTAATTGGAGTGAATTATTGGAGGAAAAGTAGATTTGAAAGAAAGAACGAAAAAATAGTATGAATTTTATAATTTATTATAGTAGGCATAAAAATTTTTTTAAAATATTGTCAGTAAATTAATTTGTNATTACTTTTAAATTTTTACCTGAAGATTTGACAATGCATCATTATCTGGAAATTCTGAAACTAAAATTTTTTGAGAAAATGCATCACCATAAGCAACTCCTACCATCTAAAACAAAATACACCAATTAAAAATCCTTTTACTCACTTAAATGATGATAAATTCATTTATACTAAAAGAAATTAATTTTGTTCTCATTTCTCAAAAGAATGTAGGATATTATTATATAATCTAATACTACTCATCTAATCATTTATGTTCAGATCTTACTTTTTGTACATCTGCATAGATCATATCTTCAATCATTCTGTGCTTAATTTTCTCAGGGATGTAGCCAGAAAATTTTTAAGTGTGGGTCACCCACACTTAAAAATAGTATGGCCTGATAGACTTAATATGGGGAGGTCGACTACCATAAAAATGCTATACTCATATACTAACAACACATTATTGTGCAGGGAGCTGCAATACTAATATGGCAGCTCTTTGCATGTCACATCCAGGCCATACACAAACTAGCAATATATATGGCAATATTCAATAAAAAGAAGGAAAGGTTTAACAAAAACAAGTATTAAATTTTATTCTTCATTATATCACGGTTGTTCATATAGCCTAGTATGTAGCCTGATGTGCTTATTTTTCTGGTTCATCCACATTTCTGGTCAACTGCTTCCGACATTCTTTTTCTTACACTCATGAAGTAGTAAGAGAATTAATTTATTTAATTTAAAATATATGCTCTCCACTGCAAATTAGTAGTGGCTTGTCCCTGTACACCATACTTTTCCTTTAACAGTAGAGTCTTGCCAGCCATCTATCTAACACCTTTCAGTGGAAAAGTTCTGAACTGAAATAAGGTGACTTCCAATTTGCATCAGAAGTTCTTATATAATTAATTGAGGTATCCTGCCACTAAGGTTTCCATATCTGGTCTTGTTTTTCATCTATTTAACTCCATTCTCTAGATTAAGGAAAGACAGTGGATGGATGACAGTGGGAATTTATAGGTCTACAATTTTTTCAAATTGCAGCCCAGCATTATGACATGTCACAATAATTAATTGCTCACTTTATTTATTTTCTATTTTGTTTCAGTTTTTTTGAGTTTGAATGTTGAGTTATATTAAACCTCAACTGCTATCTCAACACTCCCTGGTAATATTTCATTTTCATAATGAATGGGAATCATATCCAACTAATTTAGGGTTTAAAATAAGACTAAAATACAGTATTAAATAGAACTGAACTACATTTTGTAACCAGATATTAATAGAAACACTAATTAGGAAACATTTTATTTTTGTAAGCATGTTCAATATACAAGTTAACATTGTATAAAAACCTATTGTCAAACTGATACAGAAAGCTAGACTTCACTCTTGCTGATCAGTGCATAGCTTTGGAATTGTAAGCTATTGATAATTTTAAGTGATTGATTGAATTAGTGCTGATTAAGGGTTCTTCTATTGCTAGAGTCTCTTTCCAATTGTTTCAGATTTTGAGTAATTGTAATTTTGTAAATAGTAGACTACTAATAAGCAATTAATTGTTGTAAATATGAATCTGACATTTGTAATATTTCTGTTTTATGCCAACTTTGTTATTGAAATTATAACTTTTATTCTGTAGTGAGAAAGTCCAGACCTGGCATTTATAGTATAATAGTTTTTTTAATATTTTATGAATTCTGATGCAAGGATCATTTTCTTTGACATTTTGGTCCTTGCAAGTTTGGTGCTCAAACAGGAACTAGAGTTTCAATAATTTCCCATTAACTGATCACCAGAAGTGAATCTAGCTTTCTGGATCAGTTTGACAAAGGTCTTTTATACAATGTTAATTTGCAAACAGATGATACAAATTAGTGGGATGCAATTCCATTCATTATGCACACATTAATATGAGATTATGCAAATGAAGTACAGTGGGTGATCGGTTAATGAACAAATCAGATAATGAACACTTTTGCGAAAGATTTTTATGTTTGGACAACAAACACCTTGTAAGGAACCAAGTTCGAGCATTATTTTTAGTTATTTTTTATTTTGCTTTTTATTCTATTTTTGTTTGGGGCTTATGTTTTGTTAGGACGAAGAAACCTTCGTCCTAATAAAACATAAGCCTTTCCTCACCAGTCACCTTAGAAACTTAAAAATAGAAGAAAGAGAATCAACTCACCGACAAAAAAAAGTGCTGTAGAAAAACTTGCGCACACTTGTGCTCCTGAGCAGAAAAAAGCAAGTCCACACCAAGAAAGGGAGGAGACCCCACAAGCAAACTTAGGAACTTGCTAAACCTTAAAGAATAAAACATCCCAAAAAATTATAAAAAAGAATAATGTAAAAGATTAGCAAGTATTGTCAGGAAATAGGCTGCCAGACAGAAAGGAAAAGTTTCCTGTTAGCGATAAGTATGTAAATGAGGGGAGTGATCTCAATCAGAATTTGACATCACCTTGTAATATAAAGTCCGAACCTCAAGTGAAGATGACCGAGGTGAGCTTCTGTTAGCAATAAGCGTGGCGAGCTTCATAGCAGCAAATGACAAGAGGTGTCTGATAGCAATAAAGTGGTTCCAAGGCAATTTGTGGATCAAAGATTAGAAAGTCTTGAGAGTTGAGGAAAAAGGTTCCTAGTATATTGAGGTGACGATTAGGACCTTAGTTCATAAGAATTGTTGTACATAAGTTAAGTCTTTGAATTTTTTTGTCGTGTTCAAAAGGGGAATATATTTAAGTTAGCAAATAGATTGATTTGAGTTTTGTCGGGTTGATTCTTATTGATTTTCTTTCAATAAATTTGTTGTTAGATTGTTACTAATTTTTGTACATAGTCATTATTAGAATTTATTAAATATTGGATTGGTTTTGACTAACTTTGTCATTATTTCTTTCGGTACACGCTTAAAGTCCAGTCCTGGCACATTAACGCGAATCCATGTAAAGTACCCATTAGGTAACAGCTATTTCCGGCAACAGTCGTGTCGTTAATCGTTGTAAAAGTCATAAAAATAACTTAGTACTTTACAACCTCACAGAACAAACACAAAAAGAAGCGACATAAATAATAAAAACCGACTGGTTTTCCTTTGACTTCAGGCAACAATTCAAAAATTTTCTGAGCATGGGAGACATCGATGATCAACCAAGAATATACTGATCAGATAGTATTCCTCCAAACCTTTAAACTCTCTTTTGTAATCCAGTCTTTTATTTTTCTGACAGAAACAATTCTTTTATAGTATCTGCAAGACTGCCCGACAGTCTTGCAGATACTATAGGCACTCATTAAGTTTTGCTTTGATTTTCATTTTTGAAAGGAGAGTATAATAGCAAAAGTAGAAAGGTACAGAGTGGGCAGATGTCTGATGTCTGATGTTGCTGGGCAGTATGGCTTGAACAAGTCTACTGTAGGCCACAGTTCAATCTTATCTAAGAAAGATACTGTATAATCAAGAAGACTCAAGCAGCTAAAGGAGTACAAAAATCTGAGAAACAAAAAACATTAAAGAACTCATAATGGAACCTGAAACTGATCTGATGACAGAAGAACGCCAAGAACTCTTGAATAAAGAACACCAAGAAACTCGGCAAGATATGTTTTTTTCTGAAAAAGAAGATTAATGCCTATATCTGCTATTAAAGATCTTTTGAAGAAGTGAGAGAACGTCAGAACAACAGTCTTAGAATGGCATTCAAACCAGGTTGAGGTTAATAAGCTTGAGGATCTCTACAATTACAATGCTATTAATTACTTCTGAAAAATCCTGAAGAAGAAAGAAAAGCAATTGACATTAGACAGATTCTTTAACCTCACAAACAAAAAAACACATGACTAATAAAAATGCAAGACTGTGTATATATGTATTTTTATTATTACATATAAATAAACGTAGTAAGAAAGCATATATTTTTTATTTTTTTGGGGTCTCCAGAACGAATTAATCAAATTTCCATAAAAACATATGGTAAAGCGATAATCAGTTAATGAACAAAGTCTTGGAACAGATTATGTTCGTTAACCGATCACCCACTGTACTAGGTTAGAAGTGTTGAGATAACAGTTGAGGTTTAATGTAACTCCCAAAACTCAAAAATATCCGTTTACTTTTAAATTTGAGTTTAAAGGTAAATGATGTATTTTTGAGTTTACTTTTAAACTTGAGTTTAAAAGTAAACAATAAATACTGTTTACTCTGTTACTGTTGCAATGCAACAGTGGGGTCAACAGAGAATAAGGAGTGGAAGAGCATTAGTTTGGAAAATGCTACCCCTTGCAGCTACACCCCTGCATCTGTACATATTCTTACTTTACACAAATTCTTCAATATCATACAATATCAAAGCTTCAAAATAAAATTTCTTAAGATAAAAAAATTTTTTTCAATCTTAGAGAAAAAACTTTTTATCTAGAAAAAAACAATAATTTTTCTTAATAATAATGTAAGTTTATATTATTAATTTGTTTTATTAAATGGTTAAAATATTTTATGTACAGGTATACCTTGAGTTACATCGTTTGTCAAAAAAAAATATATGGAAGAATAAAAATCAACTTTAAGTCATTTTATTTGACTTTACATATGTCTTTACATTTGACTTTACATCTAATATTACTAGAAAATTGTTAAAAGCACATAAAATCATATTAAAATACATACATTTACAGTAAATGTTAATATAATCATCATAAATCGTAGAGAACGAAATATGAAAACATCTGTGACTCTGTGTTGTCGTCTTATTTGGTGGTCTTATATGTGGAAAATGCCCAATATTAGCATTTTTCACAGTAGTTTTAATATCTACTGTTTGGTGTCATTGTTAGCGCCACTCAATATTGGTAAATTTAACATAAATTAGTTTATTTTTTACTATTGCAAAATAATTTTAATAACTGTATTTGGTATCTAACCTTACAAAATCATCTTATTTTATAATGTCTTAGAGCAAACCATATTCACAAATAAAGAGTCCGCGATGTACTGTAAACATCGCCAAATTGTAAACATGTATATTTACAAGTACATACATACTGTACATGTATTCGTAAATTTAGATTACTTTTTTTCCTATACTATATTAAAAACTAAAATTTATTTGTTTGTAAGCTTAAAATAGATTCTTATTAACCATATACAGTATATTATATGTGTGTTATATAATATTTTTAATATTTTTCATAAAAAGAAAAATAATCTTTGATTTTTTAAAACAATACTTAAACTTTTTACTACACAGTTTTAAATAATGTTTAAACATAGCTGCTACTATGTTTACCTTTAAAATATACTTTAACAACTTACTTTTAGTAGTCTTTGCTCCAAGTAGATTACTCTTGACTTTTTAGTTTTATGTTACAATAAATAACAATTTTGAATTGTCAACTACTAGAAAATAAGCTTAAACTTAATATTTAACAAAAAAATATTTTATCATATAATAAAATGCATGCAGTCTACAGCAACTGTCACATGTGCTGTAGCACTTTGAAAATGGTAACTTTCTGTAGCAGTGTCTTTACATTTGAATTATACATGTAGCAACACAAGCATGTTGGTAGGATTGAGTTCATTGGGACAATTCAATAAACTTATTCCTATCACATGACATCCTGAACATGTTTGTATTGCTACATATAAAATTCAAGAGTTGAGACTAAGGACTCAATGTGGTAAATTTGAAGTAGTTCTACTGTGATAAGTTGAAATGTGCTTTCTATAAAGAAATAATGCAGTAACACATTTTATCCAAAATTTAAGTATGACATGTAACAATAAATAAAAATAAGAACTGATTATATAATTTCATTTGAAACATTCCCTGATTCTCCATACCAATTTTCATTTCCTTGAATTTCCAAAGTATGCATATTGTTAAGAATGATTTAGAAGAAAGATATGAATTCATTTTCTTTGAAATATATTGCTGTGAACCATAAAGTACATAGTACAT
>NW_019384983.1:1170362-1177270 GCF_000671375.1 Centruroides sculpturatus | reverse complement strand
TATATATATTCGTTCTGATTCATTAGAAACTTTAATATGTATATACATATTAGTTTTGATTTAAGTCTGGCAGTTACTCCCAGTTCTCTGGTGTACGTGATTGAAGACATAACAGGATTATTCTTTCCAATTTTGTATCAATGCTCTTTGACTCTCTTGTTGATGGATATATCTGTAGTGTTGATATATACTAGTTTGTGATCAAATCTTTTGTCGGTAATTGGGTAATTTGTGGTAATTGGTAAATGATTCTGGGCCCTATTTAAATTTATATGATATTATCTTTACACTGTTGCAGAATATTTGGTATGCCATGCTGTTACATTTATAGGTGATCCTGGCATCTATATTCCCTGCAACTTCCTCATAGATTGATCTGAGATTTGTATCAAAGTTAACCACCATATATCTGGACTCAGCTGGAGTATGTTGTGTTTATATCACATTCTTAAGCTGGGATTGTAATTGTGTTTTGTGGATGTAATTTTGTGCTAAACTATGCACTAGTTAATTATTAGATTCATAGTTAATTAATTACTTTAGAATATCAATGGTATTCTATGTTAAACATAGAATAATAGAAAACTATTTTACACCTTTATCCCTGTAAGATTCCAATTGTCTAAATTTTTCCCAAAGAGACAATGAATTGTGATTTATATATGAGGATTGTAAATTTAATAGTTATGAGAGCTGTTGTAATGTTGTAGCTTATCTGTTGTAACTTGATCTGAGTATCAGGTCAAAGGTGAAAATTCCAACATACCTTTCAAATGTCTGGGAGAGTTCTTGTGTAGTCGTCACCCCAGTTGGGTGTATAGAGAGGGAATAAAGTTAATTGTTAATTAACTACGTGTTTTATGTACAACAGTGTTGAAAACAAAATCGATATAAAAAGAGCAATGCCAGGGGAAATGGCAATATGTGTGATTCTGATAGTGTTGGCACATACAAGATCAAATCTTTCCCTCCCCATGGTGTAATGGTCATTGCCCTGTGATGCGCTGCACTTACACATTAACTTTACACAGAAGTGCAGTAGCAAAACAAGCATTCCTGGCTTAAAATTGAAACAGCAGGGAACTTTACCATAAAGGAATGCTACCAGAGACAATTAGAAACCTGTGGAGCTGATGATATGGTAAGGAGGTGGGTGAAAGCATTCAAGTATGGAAGGGAGAAATGCAAGGCTATGAGCCTAGGCCAGATTAACCCAGCATTTTGGATGCATGAGTGACAACCATGCATTATTTGCTGGCCAATGACTGGCACTGGACAGCATGCAAGCTTGCCTTTGAAACTTGTCTGTCATACACTATCCTTAACATCCTGAAGGAGAAATTACAATCCTTACTACAAAGTACCGAATGGATAAACTATAAATGCTGCATACTAGGCACATTTCTTGCAATGTGCCTATGTGAAGTCCTGAAGAAGAAATAGCATCACTTTCCAGCCAGTCCACCTATGTGATGCACTGCACTTACACATTAACTTTACACAGACAATCTCCATGACAATCTCTGTTCTCATGTGACTGGTGGTCTCTGCAATCTGCTCACAAGATGGGATTAGAAGATACTCTGCCATCTTCTATACTCTCCAGATTTTAGCTCCTGTGACTTTGGATTTTGATTTATTCTCTAAACTCAAGAAACCCCTAAAAGACATTTGTTTCCACATGGTTCCAACATTATACATGTTGTCCACTGTTCCATCTGAAACATCAGCATATTTGGGCTGCTGATAGCATTATGAACTATCATAGTGATTGAAATGGGTTGTGGACAATGTTGGAGACTATATTTGAGGGACTGTAAAATTCAATCAGTGCTATGCCTTTTCTCTGCTAACTTGTACCTTTGATCTCTATTAAATTTCCAAACTCAGTATAATGCTGAGTTGTTATTGATAGAATACATTTTCGTATATTTATGATCAAACTTCAAATAACTGATTATTAACATCAAAATCAATTTATGTAAAGATAAACTACTGGTAGGCCTTTACAATGCAGTAGATACATTCCTTGAAAATACTGCGATGTGGGANAATAAATTTGTTGTTAGATTGTTACTAATTTTTGTACATAGTCATTATTAGAATTTATTAAATATTGGATTGGTTTTGACTAACTTTGTCATTATTTCTTTCGGTGCATGCTTAAAGTCCAGGCCTGGCACATTAACACGAATCCATGTAAAGTACCCCTTAGGTAACGGCTATTTCTGGCACACAGTCATGTCGTTAATTGTTGTAAAAGTCATAAAAATAACTTAGTACTTTACAACCTCACAGAACAAACACAAAAAGAAGTGACATAAATAATAAAAACCGACTGGTTTTCCTTTGACTTCAGGCAACAATTCAAAAATTTTCTGAGCATGGGAGACATCAACGCTCAACCAAGTATATACTGATCAGATAGTATTCCTCCAAACTTTGAAACTCTCCCTTGTAATTCTAGTCTTTTATTTTTCTGACAGAAACAATTCTTTTATAATATCTGCAAGACTGTTGGGCGGGCACTCGTTTAAGTTTTGTTTCGGTTTTTATTTTTGAAAGGAGAGTATAATAGCAAAAGTAGAAAGGTAGAGAGTGGGCAGATGTCTGATGTTGCTGGGCAGTATGGCTTGAACAGGTCTACTGTAGCCACAGTTCAATCTTATCTAAGAAAGATACTGTATAATCAAGAAGACTCAAGCAGCTAAAGGAGTACAAAAATCACATCTGAGAAAAAAAAAAACATTAAAGAGCTCATAATGGAACCTGAAACTGATCTGATGACAGAAGAATGCCAAGAACTCGAATAAAGAACACCAAGAAACTCAGCAAGATATGTTTTTTTCTGAAAAAGAGGATTAATGCCTATATCTGCTATTAAAGATCTTTTGAAGAAGTGGGAGAATGTCAGAACAACGGTCTTAGAATGGCATCCAAACCAGGTTGAGGTTAATGAGCTTGAGGATCTCTACAATTACAATACTATTAATTACTTCTGAAAAATCCTGAAGAGAGAAAAGCAATTGACATTAGACAGATTCTTTAACCTCACAAATAAAAAACACATGACTAATAAAAATGCAAGACTGTGTATATATGTATTTTTATTATTACATATAAATAAACGTAGTAAGAAAGTATATATTTTTTATTTTTTTNATAGATTGATTTGAGTTTTGTCGGGTTGATTCTTATTGATTTTCTTTCAATAAATTTGTTGTTAGATTGTTACTAATTTTTGTACATAGTCATTATTAGAATTTATTAAATATTGGATTGGTTTTGACTAACTTTGTCATTATTTCTTTCGGTACACGCTTAAAGTCCAGTCCTGGCACATTAACGCGAATCCATGTAAAGTACCCATTAGGTAACAGCTATTTCCGGCAACAGTCGTGTCGTTAATCGTTGTAAAAGTCATAAAAATAACTTAGTACTTTACAACCTCACAGAACAAACACAAAAAGAAGCGACATAAATAATAAAAACCGACTGGTTTTCCTTTGACTTCAGGCAACAATTCAAAAATTTTCTGAGCATGGGAGACATCGATGATCAACCAAGAATATACTGATCAGATAGTATTCCTCCAAACCTTTAAACTCTCTTTTGTAATCCAGTCTTTTATTTTTCTGACAGAAACAATTCTTTTATAGTATCTGCAAGACTGCCCGACAGTCTTGCAGATACTATAGGCACTCATTAAGTTTTGCTTTGATTTTCATTTTTGAAAGGAGAGTATAATAGCAAAAGTAGAAAGGTACAGAGTGGGCAGATGTCTGATGTCTGATGTTGCTGGGCAGTATGGCTTGAACAAGTCTACTGTAGGCCACAGTTCAATCTTATCTAAGAAAGATACTGTATAATCAAGAAGACTCAAGCAGCTAAAGGAGTACAAAAATCTGAGAAACAAAAAACATTAAAGAACTCATAATGGAACCTGAAACTGATCTGATGACAGAAGAACGCCAAGAACTCTTGAATAAAGAACACCAAGAAACTCGGCAAGATATGTTTTTTTCTGAAAAAGAAGATTAATGCCTATATCTGCTATTAAAGATCTTTTGAAGAAGTGAGAGAACGTCAGAACAACAGTCTTAGAATGGCATTCAAACCAGGTTGAGGTTAATAAGCTTGAGGATCTCTACAATTACAATGCTATTAATTACTTCTGAAAAATCCTGAAGAAGAAAGAAAAGCAATTGACATTAGACAGATTCTTTAACCTCACAAACAAAAAAACACATGACTAATAAAAATGCAAGACTGTGTATATATGTATTTTTATTATTACATATAAATAAACGTAGTAAGAAAGCATATATTTTTTATTTTTTTGGGGTCTCCAGAACGAATTAATCAAATTTCCATAAAAACATATGGTAAAGCGATAATCAGTTAACAAACAATTCAAATAGCAAACAAAATCTTGGAATGGATTATGTTTGTTAACCGATCACCCACTGTAATGTNCCTGAAGAAGAAAGAAAAGCAATTGACATTAGACAGATTCTTTAACCTCACAAACAAAAAAACACATGACTAATAAAAATGCAAGACTGTGTATATATGTATTTTTATTATTACATATAAATAAACGTAGTAAGAAAGCATATATTTTTTATTTTTTTGGGGTCTCCAGAACGAATTAATCAAATTTCCATAAAAACATATGGTAAAGCGATAATCAGTTAATGAACAAAGTCTTGGAACAGATTATGTTCGTTAACCGATCACCCACTGTACTAGGTTAGAAGTGTTGAGATAACAGTTGAGGTTTAATGTAACTCCCAAAACTCAAAAATATCCGTTTACTTTTAAATTTGAGTTTAAAGGTAAATGATGTATTTTTGAGTTTACTTTTAAACTTGAGTTTAAAAGTAAACAATAAATACTGTTTACTCTGTTACTGTTGCAATGCAACAGTGGGGTCAACAGAGAATAAGGAGTGGAAGAGCATTAGTTTGGAAAATGCTACCCCTTGCAGCTACACCCCTGCATCTGTACATATTCTTACTTTACACAAATTCTTCAATATCATACAATATCAAAGCTTCAAAATAAAATTTCTTAAGATAAAAAAATTTTTTTCAATCTTAGAGAAAAAACTTTTTATCTAGAAAAAAACAAGAATTTTTCTTAATAATAATGCAAGTTTATATTATTAATTTGTTTTATTAAATGGTTATACCTCAAGTTACATCGTTTGTCAAAAAAAAAATATATAGAAGAATAAAAATCAACTTTAAGTCATTTTATTTGACTTTACATATGTCTTTACATTTGACTTTACATCTAATATTACTAGAAAATTGTTAAAAGCACATAAAATCATATTAAAATACATACATTTACAGTAAATGTTAATATAATCATCACAAATCATAGAGAACAAAATATGAAAATATGGGATACCATGGGCCAAGGTTTAATCCCTTCTGACCACTTACTCGGCAACAGTCTGCAAGGACTGCTCAAGTTGGCTTTTTATCAATTGGTGAGGGAGGTGAGCAAGTCGGAAGATGTCCTTTCGGAGACAGGAGACAGGTTTAACAAAATAATGAAATAAAGGTTTATTATATGGCTAACACTAAAATACAGGAGACTAAACAGAATTGCATGCTTATATCTCTAGGCTATTTAGGCTAGATGCAATTAACATAAGATTACAAAGTCTATGATTGACAACTGCTTAGTCTATTCTATGACAGCTTTGCCAACTTCTGTTATGAGAGAGAGAGTTCGCAGTCTGCTGATAATCACCTCTAAAGTTGGAGGAGTGCTATATGCGGCAATAACAGTTCTTTATGGAAGCGTTCAGCATTGTTGCTGTCTTCTACCGGTGTCTTCTCCTAGGACTATGTCTAGTCCGTTGCATGGAGGTGCGGGAAATGGGGAACCACTAAGACCAAATATAACTTTTGTGTGCAAACTCTTGAGCTTCTGGTGGCTTGCACCTTTTACACGATTGTTGTGGGAAATCTAACACGTGATTGACCTTTGTTGACAATGACGATGCAATCTTGACAGCCACTTGTCAACTTTCCCACTGACTTGTTACTACAACCGGTGACCTCTGATCTAATTTCTACTTCTCCGTTTTTTTTTTTTCTAATAAAGATATTTACATTTTGAAAACAATTAACATTACATTTTTGATTTTAAGAGCCCCGTAAAAATCTGCAGGCTCACAAAAACATCTGTGACTTTGTGTTGTCATCTTATTTATTGGTCTTTAAGAGCTCAATATTGGCATTTTCCATGGTAGTTCCAATATCTACTTTTTGGTGTCATTGCCAGTGCCACTCATTATTGGTAAATTTAACATAAATTAGTTTATTTTTTACTATCGCAAAATAATTTTAATAACTGTATTTGTTATTTAACCTTACAAAATCATCTTATTTTATAATGTCTTAGAGCAAACCACATTCACAAATAAAGAGTCAGTGATGTACTTTAAACATCGCCAAATTGTAAACATGTATATTTATTTACAACTATGTACTGTATGTACTGTACCATATATGTATTTGTAAATTTAGATTACTTTTTTTCTGTACTATATTAAAAACTAAAATTTGTTTGTAAGCTTAAAATAAATTCTTCTTAATCATATATTATTAAAAATGCATTTATAAATAAAATACAGAACTGGGAATGGTTATTTGTGGTTTAGCCTAGTGACAAGTAAATTCGGAGACAAATAAATTCGACTTAAGTCGCCTCTCCTGAAACCAATTACTGACGTAAGGCGAGGTATACCTGTATTTGCAACCTTGCATTATTACAATGGAATACCACTCTCAATCAATTTGCAAGTTCCGGATGGTTTTGATGCACTGCACTGCAGCCTTTAGTTCATCCAGTTGGAGACAATATTTATTGGAATTGTTTGTTTGTTG
>NW_019384983.1:1161368-1166474 GCF_000671375.1 Centruroides sculpturatus | reverse complement strand
TGAATTTTCATCGATGTTAAGCCTAACAAAAATTTTTTAAAATAATAATCGTCGCTATTGTATCGTTAAAAATTAGAAAATTAAGCTTCGTTTAAATACTGGCTCCCTTTCATGGTCGAATGAGTGTTGCCAGCTAAAACACGTAAAAATAATATTAAAGTAGCCAAGACATAGCCAAATATTGTAGCGCCACATCACTAGCGGACATTTGAAATTTGCCGACTAGGATGGTCGGTTAACCGAGGGGTCGGTTGATCGGGGGGGCGGATAATCGAGGTTTTACTGTATTTCACTTTTCCGCCAAAACTACACATCGCACGTGAATGATGTTTGTATGTGGTAGTAGCCCCAAGTCTCCATTCGTGCACCAGGGGGGTTGCGTCTCGATAGCTATAAAGGTGCAGGAGATATGAGGCGGAAAGTGGTTGAAAGTGGCTTTCTATTTCGAATGTTTTGTTCGAATTTATTCAATATTCAATTTCAACAATATTCGAATTAAATTTGAACATAAAATTTGAATATTGGTTAGATTATAGAACGATCGTAAACGTTCCAGAAACGTTGAAAATAGTTCGTTTGACTTGACGTGAACAGGAGACGTCCAGAAATAGAATCGGTACCAGGTCTCTAATTAGTCTGGAAACGGAGGACCTAATTCTTGCATTCTGTGAAAACGCAAGATTGGCTATAATGTAATTATCTTAATCTTCACTATCATTACTTTTTAAAAACCCAGCGAAGCGGGTCCTTGCAGCTAGATTCTAGATTACTTAGAAAAACAGTCTTTTATATATATAAAAAAACTATATTACATACAAATGTAAAAANTTTTGAGTTTAACTTGAGTTTAAAAGTAAACGGATATTTTTGAGTTTAACTTGAGTTTAAAAGTAAACGGATATATATCCGTTTACTTTTAAACTCAAGTTTAAAAGTAAACGGATTATGCTTGGGACAGATTATGTTCGTTGAGTTTACTTTTAAACTCAAGTTTAAAAGTAAACTCAACGAACATAATCTGTCCCAAGACTTTGTTCATTAACTGATTATCGCTTTACCATATGTTTTTATGGAAATTTGATTAATTTGTTTACTTTTAAACTTGAGTTTAAAAGTAAACAATAAATACTGTTTACTCTGTTACTGTTGCAATGCAACAGTGGGGTCAACAGAGAGTAAGGAGTAGAAGAGCATTAGTTTGGGAAATGCTACCCCTTGCAGCTACACCCCTGCATCTGTACATATTCTTACTTTACACAAATTCTTCAATATCATACAATATCAAAGCTTCAAAATAAAATTTCTTAAGATAAAAAATTTTTTTTCAATCTTAGGGAAAAAACTTTTTATCTAGAAAAAAACAAGAATTTNGGTGCTCTCGGACGAGCAACATTTTTCGCAAGAATAGATGATCCGGATGCGACCAAATTTTTGATCTTTTATCCTGACCGAATCGTCGACTCATTTAAATTAAAATGCCTACCGATATCAGCTATCCGCTCTTGATATTTAATTCGATCCAAAATTTCTATCTTTTTTGAAGATTTATAAATTTCCTTTTTAACGATGGTCCTTTCTCTTCATTCGGCATTGTTATGGCTAAAATTTTATCAATCAGTTTTGTGGACAGTAAAAATCGCAAAAAATAACTTCCTTTCACTATGTTGTTAAAAATATACATCCAATAGAAGTTTATACTGTATTTTGGACCATTTTTGTGGTCCCCACTTATTGAAAGAGTATAAATGATCGAAAATTTAGTGATATATTTGAGTGTTTACGGTAACTGATGCACATCTGTCTAGAAACCGGTCTTTCCCTGAAACTTTCAAGGGAATAACATGCCAACGTCCACAAACAGCTGTTTTCAAAGACTTTTAGCTCAGTATGTTGAACTGTGGCTTGTATCACGTGATATGTTGCGATTTTTCTGTTATGTGAAGATAATTTGTTTCTAAATACTGTAAACTGCATTGTAAAAGTACCATGTTGTAAGAAAATTTCCACATTTTTCCAACCGTGTTGGAGTGAAAACACGTTGTAAAGGTACCGCGTTGTAGGAGGCCTACCTGTATATACATATTTAATATCATTGTAAAAAATTTATATAATACAGTAACAGATATTAACAAAACTTAATATCTTTTTATGTTTAGAATATAGCACTTCATCCAAAATCAATTTTAAAATTATCNTTTTTCATAAAAAGAAAAATAATCTTTGATTTTTTAAAACAATACTTAAACTTTTTACTACACAGTTTTAAATAATGTTTAAACATAGCTGCTACTATGTTTACCTTTAAAATATACTTTAAAAACTTACTTTTAGTAGTCTTTGCTCCAAGTAGATTACTCTTGACTTTTTAGTTTTATGTTACAATAAATAACAATTTTGAATTGTCAACTACTAGAAAATAAGCTTAAACTTAATATTTAACAAAAAAATATTTTATCATATAATAAAATGCATGCAGTCTACAGCAACTGTCACATGTGCTGTAGCACTTTGAAAATGGTAACTTTCTGTAGCAGTGTCTTTACATTTGAATTATACATGTAGCAACACAAGCATGTTGGTAGGATTGAGTTCATTGGGACAATTCAATAAACTTATTCCTATCACATGACATCCTGAACATGTTTGTATTGCTACATATAAAATTCAAGAGTTGAGACTAAGGACTCAATGTGGTAAATTTGAAGTAGTTCTACTGTGATAAGTTGAAATGTGCTTTCTATAAAGAAATAATGCAGTAACACATTTTATCCAAAATTTAAGTATGACATGTAACAATAAATAAAAATAAGAACTGATTATATAATTTCATTTGAAACATTCCCTGATTCTCCATACCAATTTTCATTTCCTTGAATTTCCAAAGTATGCATATTGTTAAGAATGATTTAGAAGAAAGATATGAATTCATTTTCTTTGAAATATATTGCTGTGAACCATAAAGTACATAGTACATATGTTGACAAATGTTAAACTTTTTTTTGAATAAAGACTGAACTTCTCTTATATAAAAATATATTATAACTAAATATTTATCAAGAAACTAAGCTCCTTGTTTTATACCTGGAGTATACAATGGCCCACAATTTTGAGATTTATGTTTTCCACATGCTGGTATATACAGTATTACCATTAAATTAATATCATTGACAATATTATTTCTGATTGATTATAATTATTATTCAAAATTTTTTCTTGAACTGATTCTTATTAATTTTCTTACTACTTTCAAATATTTAATAACACAGATTAATTAATAATTATGTAAAATAATAGAAATAATATTTTTCAAGTATTTGATGTTAGAAGAAAATTTAATGAATCATTCTATCATTACTTCTATATTGCTTATAATTAGAATGAATATTAATAGAACAATTCAATAAAAAATATCTATTAATAAATAAATGCTTAAATACAATTAACTATATGGAAAGTTATGTAGAAATAGAATTTGTTTTAAATTGTAATCTGAAATCATTACCTTTTGCTGATTATTATCCACTGTCAATTTAATTGCCAAGACTCCTTTTGCTTGTATATCTTCAGATATCTCATCGTTGGAAAATAAAATGTCTTCAATTTGTGTTAAATTACCTGGTGATGCCTATTTGATTTAAATATATCTTAAATAATTTAAATTTAGTAGTATTAATTTAAACATTTTAAAATAATTTTTGTACCTTGCAAATTATCTGCCAATCATTTCCTTTTCCAGATGCTAAATTTTTATAAATTTCTATTCTATATTGCTTTATAGATAATAAATCTCTTAACTGAACTTCAAATTTTGATTTACTCAACCATAAATAAGGAGTTTTCTCTAAATTAGAAAAAAATTATTATTATTTTATAAAATTTTATCAAGCAGTCAATAATAAATAATATATCAATTTATTTTCTAAGCTGTATTAAATATAAGGTGTCTCAGAAGAATAGGTCAATATTCTGGGATGTGAAAGAATAGGCTATTTTAAGCAAAAATGTTAATGTAAGAATATGCTCTACTCCAAATGGTTTCTGAGATAGAGGCATTTGAATATTTAATTTTTCACATGACAAATTTCCAATAGTTTATAATAAATTTTCAAAAATATCACTGTCAACTTCAATGCATTTTTCTATTCTCATGAGAACATGGTAATATACATTGCTTGTCTTAGTGTAAACAAAATTACCTTCTTGATAACTGGATTAATGACTAAGAACATCAAACAAAACCTTTACCATCCAATAAATAATTTTAATGTAAAATTTGACAAACATTTTCAATCTTACACAAGATCTGCACCAGATCAATAACATTCTAAATAGGAATGCATAGAACCTACTTAACTGCACCACACCAGGATGAATATATAAAAAGGGAGCGACTCACAATAACCAATTAACCAGAGTGCTAAAGATCAATATTTGTGAACGTTTTCAACCCTTCTGGGCACTTCATCAGGCTTCTTTTTTTTATTCCAAACAAGCTTGAAGGTTAACTCCAAAGATTCAAAGGTTAATGACCAGCTTGTTTGGAATAAAAAAAGAAGCCTGATGAAGAGCCCAGAAGGGGCTTTGAAAACATTCACAAATATCGATCTAATGAACTTCGGTTAATTGGTTATTGTGAATCACTTCCTTTTTATACACAGAACCTATTTCAAATTTTTAAATAATTGGAACATATTTAACAATGCTTTTATGAAAAACCAGGCAATACAAACATGATTTAGTTAATATTAATTTTGTAATATTTTTATATCATGTATTTATATCTATTTTAATTTTATACATCTTAAAAATGCCACCAAATCTTTATGTGTATGTTACCGCTAAAGCTCGAAATCCGTTAATTTGTACATTACCTAGCTAATCTGCAGATTAACTAGGGTGATCCGTTAAAGCTGCGAAAATTGTTCAATTTCTCAAATTACCTAGGTAATTTGCAGAGTATCTAGGTAATCTGCACATTAACGGCTTCCGTATCGTTAAAGTTCAAAAGTTTGTTTCTTTCACTTCCTTTCCCCACTCCTTCTTTTTACGTAGATAAATTTAAATCCTAGAATGCAAGCAAGCACCGAATTGGTGAGTAAAATCAAG
>NW_019384983.1:1147714-1155503 GCF_000671375.1 Centruroides sculpturatus | reverse complement strand
GGTTAATAGCGATATACTAATATACTAATTACATGGGATATAATAATATACTACACTAATAATGGATTTTTTCATACTTTTCGGTTATCCGACTTTTCAATTATCCGACCAACCCCAGTCCCCAATTAGGGCGGATAATCGAGGTTCTACTGTAGCATTATTCGGAGACTATTAATATACGTGACATTATGTTATAGTCTATTCTAAACGGAATGATCTACATATATGCTTTGAATTAAAGATTTGGAAAAAACTATAATTTAACTATTATTGTAAACTGGCAGTTAAACTAATTCAATTAAATTTCGTTTTCATTCCGTACTTACATACAGGTAGGCCTCCTACAACGCGGTAGATACGTCCTTAAAAATACCGCGTTGTGGGAAATCACGTTATAGGAGACACCAACTTAATACAAAAACTGGGATTCGGTTCTAAAAAGAAAAAAACTTGGCGTTTGAATGGCGTTTTTTGAATTTTTCAAACCAGCCATTGCTAGCCACGAATTTAACACTGGTTTCATCAGCTGACGACTGTCCCATTTGTTTTAAATAATCAAATAATTTTAAGGTTTTAAGTGCAGTTTTATTTAAAGGCAACCGTTTCTTGTTCATATCTTCTACCCATAATATTAGCGCTTATTCCATTTTTACCATTATAGGTGCTCTCGGACGAGCAACATTTTTCGCAAGAATAGATGATCCGGATGCGACCAAATTTTTGATCTTTTATCCTGACCGAATCGTCGACTCATTTAAATTAAAATGCCTACCGATATCAGCTATCCGCTCTTGATATTTAATTCGATCCAAAATTTCTATCTTTTTTGAAGATTTATAAATTTCCTTTTTAACGATGGTCCTTTCTCTTCATTCGGCATTGTTATGGCTAAAATTTTATCAATCAGTTTTGTGGACAGTAAAAATCGCAAAAAATAACTTCCTTTCACTATGTTGTTAAAAATATACATCCAATAGAAGTTTATACTGTATTTTGGACCATTTTTGTGGTCCCCACTTATTGAAAGAGTATAAATGATCGAAAATTTAGTGATATATTTGAGTGTTTACGGTAACTGATGCACATCTGTCTAGAAACCGGTCTTTCCCTGAAACTTTCAAGGGAATAACATGCCAACGTCCACAAACAGCTGTTTTCAAAGACTTTTAGCTCAGTATGTTGAACTGTGGCTTGTATCACGTGATATGTTGCGATTTTTCTGTTATGTGAAGATAATTTGTTTCTAAATACTGTAAACTGCATTGTAAAAGTACCATGTTGTAAGAAAATTTCCACATTTTTCCAACCGTGTTGGAGTGAAAACACGTTGTAAAGGTACCGCGTTGTAGGAGGCCTACCTGTATATACATATTTAATATCATTGTAAAAAATTTATATAATACAGTAACAGATATTAACAAAACTTAATATCTTTTTATGTTTAGAATATAGCACTTCATCCAAAATCAATTTTAAAATTATCTTTAAATTTATATTAAGAAATTAATGTTGATCTTCTAATATTGTAAATAAGCCTATTTATTCTATTTTAATACTATAAATTAATTCTTAAAGATGAACAAATTATGTATGAAAACATTTGAATTAAAATAAAAACTGAGTTTGTTAAACTAGGATCTTCATAAAATGGCTTAAAAGTAAAAACATATTTTCATTTTTGGCATATTTTCTTAAATACATCTACTTAATATTTCTCATATAAAAATACTATTAATTTACCATTTCCAATATATTTCACCATTGATTGAGTTTTAAATATTTCTTTTGAAATAAATAATGCATCTTCTCCATATAAAGAATAATAATCCTGCAAAATGAATGGAAAAACTATAAATAACATACTAATTATGATAAATTTACTTTTATTGTAATAAAATTTATATAATGCATTTAATATATACCATTTTTTAAAATAATTTATAAATAGTTATAATAAATCTGCCAAGTATATAAAAATTAATTTTTAAATAATTCTTCTGTTCTTAGCTATTTGTAATAGTTTAAATTGAGCATGATATTAACATAAAAACTAATCATTAGTTTGCTATTTCTATTGAAATAGCTGATTATTTGAATGAAAATATAATGAAATTCAAAGTTTAGTGATCTATAGCTCATGCTTTTATTTCACTATTAATTGCTTTCCCACTGGACATGATTGTAATTCTTTTAAAAATTTATAGAGTAAAAATTCAGTCAATTAGGATCTTTCATAGTTGCCTGTAATGTAGTAATTGATTAATCATAATATGCAGGCTGCTTTTTTATCAAGCTTTGATAGTCCATAAAACAAAGACAAGTGTAAATAACAAAATGAATTTATTACCAAAAGTTGGGTACAAACATGGTTACTTTTTGACATAATCACCGTGAAGATTGAGGAATTTGTCATATCTGTGGATGAGCTTTTCCATCCCTTTACCATAGAATGTTGCTACCAATAACTTGAGATTGACCCTAACTTTTTTGAAGATTGTCATTAGTCTCGAACCTCTGCCCTCCTAGCCACTTTTCCAGTTTAGGAAATAGATGGAAGTCGATTAGCACTAAATTGGAGCTATACACTGGGTATTTAAAGGTGGTGAAGACTTCCATCTTTTTCCTGAACTGTAAATGTGGCTAGCAGGACAGAGGTTTGAGACTTATGAACTAATGATGATCTTCAAAACAATGTTGTTAAGGCCATGTCAATTCACTGGCAGCAAAATTCTATGACGAGGAGATGAAAAGCTCGTCCACAGATATGACAAATTCCTCAATCTTTACGGTGATTATGTCAAAAAGTAACCATGTTTGTACCCAACTTTTGGTAATAAATTCATTTTGTTATTTACACTTGTCTTTGTTTTATAGACCATAGGAGCTTGAAAAAAAAAAACAGTCCTTGTACTTTAAAATCAAAAGATATCCATACATGTTTACAATAAAAACAATCATATTCACATTCAAATCTGTATGATGATTATTTGAATAAGTTGTAAAATTTCATGAATAATATGAAAGTAAATCTGTTTTATAAGTGAATATAGATGAGTAGAAAAGAAAATTAGACAGAAAACAAACTGCTACATAATATTTTTATACAAAACAGGAATCTTTTTAATTATAACACTACTGCACCTGATTTACTCTATGATTATTCTTTCAAGCAATTTGCAGAATATATAATTATAAAGTCAACACACCTTACTACTGAGAAAGCACATTTATTAAGCTAAACAAACGTTTTCAACCCATTTCATGGGCCATCATCAGGTTAAAGACGTTCGAATGAATGGCTTTTCGAACACGTTCAAATTTAAATTATGTTAGAACATACGTTAAAATAAGATTACGTAAACAAGCATAACGAAATTAATACAATAAACAAGAAACAAAATAAAATACAAAATATGGTAATTCTCCTTAATACAATATGTAATTAAGGAGAATTACCGTGTTTTGTATTTTATTTTGTTTCTTGTTTATTGTATTAATTTCGTTATGCTTGTTTACGTAATCTTATTTTAACGTATGTTCTAACATAATTTAAATTTGAACGTGTTCGAAAAGCCATTCATTCGAACGTCTTTAACCTGATGATGGCCCATGAAATGGGTTGAAAACGTTTGTTTAGCTTAATAAATGTGCTTTCTCAGTAGTAAGGTGTGTTGACTTTATAATGNAAAAAAAAATATATAGAAGAATAAAAATCAACTTTAAGTCATTTTATTTGACTTTACACCTGTCCGCCACAAATATTGAAGTCGTAATATTACTAGAAAATTGTTAAAAGCACATAAAATCATATTAAAATACATACATTTACAGTAAATATTAATATAATCATCATAAATCGTAGAGAACGAAATATGAAAACATCTATAACTCTGTGTTGTCGTCTTATTTGGTGGTCTTATATATGGAAAATGCTCAATATTAGCATTTTCCACAGTAGTTTTAATATCTACTGTTTGATGTCATTGTTAGCGCCACTCGATATTGGTAAATTTAACATAAATTAGTTTATTTTTTACTATTGCAAAATAATTTTAATAACTGTATTTGTTATCTAACCTTACAAAATCATCTTATTTTATAATGTCTTAGAGCAAACCACATTCACAAATAAAGAGTCCGTGATGTACTATAAACATCGCCAAATTGTAAACATGTATATTTACAAGTATGTACTGTACGTACATACTGTACAGTACATGTATTCGTAAATTTAGATTACTTTTTTCCTATACTATATTAAAAACTAAAATTTATTTGTTTGTAAGCTTAAAATAGATTCTTATTAACCATATACAGTATATTATATGTGTGTAATATAATNAAATCATATTAAAATACATACATTTACAGTAAATGTTAATATAATCATCATAAATCGTAGAGAACGAAATATGAAAACATCTGTGACTCTGTGTTGTCGTCTTATTTGGTGGTCTTATATGTGGAAAATGCCCAATATTAGCATTTTTCACAGTAGTTTTAATATCTACTGTTTGGTGTCATTGTTAGCGCCACTCAATATTGGTAAATTTAACATAAATTAGTTTATTTTTTACTATTGCAAAATAATTTTAATAACTGTATTTGGTATCTAACCTTACAAAATCATCTTATTTTATAATGTCTTAGAGCAAACCATATTCACAAATAAAGAGTCCGCGATGTACTGTAAACATCGCCAAATTGTAAACATGTATATTTACAAGTACATACATACTGTACATGTATTCGTAAATTTAGATTACTTTTTTTCCTATACTATATTAAAAACTAAAATTTATTTGTTTGTAAGCTTAAAATAGATTCTTATTAACCATATACAGTATATTATATGTGTGTTATATAATATTTTTAATATTTTTCATAAAAAGAAAAATAATCTTTGATTTTTTAAAACAATACTTAAACTTTTTACTACACAGTTTTAAATAATGTTTAAACATAGCTGCTACTATGTTTACCTTTAAAATATACTTTAACAACTTACTTTTAGTAGTCTTTGCTCCAAGTAGATTACTCTTGACTTTTTAGTTTTATGTTACAATAAATAACAATTTTGAATTGTCAACTACTAGAAAATAAGCTTAAACTTAATATTTAACAAAAAAATATTTTATCATATAATAAAATGCATGCAGTCTACAGCAACTGTCACATGTGCTGTAGCACTTTGAAAATGGTAACTTTCTGTAGCAGTGTCTTTACATTTGAATTATACATGTAGCAACACAAGCATGTTGGTAGGATTGAGTTCATTGGGACAATTCAATAAACTTATTCCTATCACATGACATCCTGAACATGTTTGTATTGCTACATATAAAATTCAAGAGTTGAGACTAAGGACTCAATGTGGTAAATTTGAAGTAGTTCTACTGTGATAAGTTGAAATGTGCTTTCTATAAAGAAATAATGCAGTAACACATTTTATCCAAAATTTAAGTATGACATGTAACAATAAATAAAAATAAGAACTGATTATATAATTTCATTTGAAACATTCCCTGATTCTCCATACCAATTTTCATTTCCTTGAATTTCCAAAGTATGCATATTGTTAAGAATGATTTAGAAGAAAGATATGAATTCATTTTCTTTGAAATATATTGCTGTGAACCATAAAGTACATAGTACATATGTTGACAAATGTTAAACTTTTTTTTGAATAAAGACTGAACTTCTCTTATATAAAAATATATTATAACTAAATATTTATCAAGAAACTAAGCTCCTTGTTTTATACCTGGAGTATACAATGGCCCACAATTTTGAGATTTATGTTTTCCACATGCTGGTATATACAGTATTACCATTAAATTAATATCATTGACAATATTATTTCTGATTGATTATAATTATTATTCAAAATTTTTTCTTGAACTGATTCTTATTAATTTTCTTACTACTTTCAAATATTTAATAACACAGATTAATTAATAATTATGTAAAATAATAGAAATAATATTTTTCAAGTATTTGATGTTAGAAGAAAATTTAATGAATCATTCTATCATTACTTCTATATTGCTTATAATTAGAATGAATATTAATAGAACAATTCAATAAAAAATATCTATTAATAAATAAATGCTTAAATACAATTAACTATATGGAAAGTTATGTAGAAATAGAATTTGTTTTAAATTGTAATCTGAAATCATTACCTTTTGCTGATTATTATCCACTGTCAATTTAATTGCCAAGACTCCTTTTGCTTGTATATCTTCAGATATCTCATCGTTGGAAAATAAAATGTCTTCAATTTGTGTTAAATTACCTGGTGATGCCTATTTGATTTAAATATATCTTAAATAATTTAAATTTAGTAGTATTAATTTAAACATTTTAAAATAATTTTTGTACCTTGCAAATTATCTGCCAATCATTTCCTTTTCCAGATGCTAAATTTTTATAAATTTCTATTCTATATTGCTTTATAGATAATAAATCTCTTAACTGAACTTCAAATTTTGATTTACTCAACCATAAATAAGGAGTTTTCTCTAAATTAGAAAAAAATTATTATTATTTTATAAAATTTTATCAAGCAGTCAATAATAAATAATATATCAATTTATTTTCTAAGCTGTATTAAATATAAGGTGTCTCAGAAGAATAGGTCAATATTCTGGGATGTGAAAGAATAGGCTATTTTAAGCAAAAATGTTAATGTAAGAATATGCTCTACTCCAAATGGTTTCTGAGATAGAGGCATTTGAATATTTAATTTTTCACATGACAAATTTCCAATAGTTTATAATAAATTTTCAAAAATATCACTGTCAACTTCAATGCATTTTTCTATTCTCATGAGAACATGGTAATATACATTGCTTGTCTTAGTGTAAACAAAATTACCTTCTTGATAACTGGATTAATGACTAAGAACATCAAACAAAACCTTTACCATCCAATAAATAATTTTAATGTAAAATTTGACAAACATTTTCAATCTTACACAAGATCTGCACCAGATCAATAACATTCTAAATAGGAATGCATAGAACCTACTTAACTGCACCACACCAGGATGAATATATAAAAAGGGAGCGACTCACAATAACCAATTAACCAGAGTGCTAAAGATCAATATTTGTGAACGTTTTCAACCCTTCTGGGCACTTCATCAGGCTTCTTTTTTTTATTCCAAACAAGCTTGAAGGTTAACTCCAAAGATTCAAAGGTTAATGACCAGCTTGTTTGGAATAAAAAAAGAAGCCTGATGAAGAGCCCAGAAGGGGCTTTGAAAACATTCACAAATATCGATCTAATGAACTTCGGTTAATTGGTTATTGTGAATCACTTCCTTTTTATACACAGAACCTATTTCAAATTTTTAAATAATTGGAACATATTTAACAATGCTTTTATGAAAAACCAGGCAATACAAACATGATTTAGTTAATATTAATTTTGTAATATTTTTATATCATGTATTTATATCTATTTTAATTTTATACATCTTAAAAATGCCACCAAATCTTTATGTGTATGTTACCGCTAAAGCTCGAAATCCGTTAATTTGTACATTACCTAGCTAATCTGCAGATTAACTAGGGTGATCCGTTAAAGCTGCGAAAATTGTTCAATTTCTCAAATTACCTAGGTAATTTGCAGAGTATCTAGGTAATCTGCACATTAACGGCTTCCGTATCGTTAAAGTTCAAAAGTTTGTTTCTTTCACTTCCTTTCCCCACTCCTTCTTTTTACGTAGATAAATTTAAATCCTAGAATGCAAGCAAGCACCGAATTGGTGAGTAAAATCAAG
>NW_019384983.1:1128066-1144251 GCF_000671375.1 Centruroides sculpturatus | reverse complement strand
TCTCCTATTCACACTCAGATTCTTTAACATTATAAAGTCAACACACCTTACTACTGAGAAAGCACATTTATTAAGCTAAACAAACGTTTTCAACCCATTTCATGGGCCATCATCAGGTTAAAGACGTTCGAATGAATGGCTTTTCGAACACGTTCAAATTTAAATTATGTTAGAACATACGTTAAAATAAGATTACGTAAACAAGCATAACGAAATTAATACAATAAACAAGAAACAAAATAAAATACAAAATATGGTAATTCTCCTTAATACAATATGTAATTAAGGAGAATTACCGTGTTTTGTATTTTATTTTGTTTCTTGTTTATTGTATTAATTTCGTTATGCTTGTTTACGTAATCTTATTTTAACGTATGTTCTAACATAATTTAAATTTGAACGTGTTCGAAAAGCCATTCATTCGAACGTCTTTAACCTGATGATGGCCCATGAAATGGGTTGAAAACGTTTGTTTAGCTTAATAAATGTGCTTTCTCAGTAGTAAGGTGTGTTGACTTTATAATGTTAAAGAATCTGAGTGTGAATAGGAGAATATATAATTTTCACATTAAAATAGTAATAGTAAAAATTATATATTTTTATTTATATAAATTTTCAAATTCTTCCAGAAATGACAATTCTAATTTAAACTTTTGTATAATAAAAGATTATATTCATCTGAATTTTTGTTAAAATAAAAACAGAACAATTGAAATCCAATTCCATAGTTTTTTTTTTAAATAAAAATTTATTAATACTTACATTTCTGTCAAAAAATCTAATTGTAGTAGATGATTTCTGAAATAATAATAAACCAAATAAATATTTGAATTTGTCAAAATTTAATCTGCTAAATTCTAATTTTTAAAAAATTACAATAATCAAGATGTAAAGTAAATGTGTAAGTAAAAACAAAGTTATTCAGCATTAAAAGATAAGTATAAAAGTAGAAAGGCATATGATTTGAGTTTTGCTTTCAAGACAAATACTGAAAGTTTGTATTGTTTAACTAAGAGTATACTGTACAATATATATATGCAGTTGAACCTGTCTACCTCAAACATATTTATCTCAAAATTTTTTACAATTTATTTTATTTTACAAATACAATAGAAGTGTTGCTGGACAATTGATCTCTTCCCCAATTCAATAAAAAAAAAATCATTTAAAACATCATCATTAATATTAAAACAAAAAAACACACGTCAAAAACAAATGCACAGAAAAAACAATAAAGTAAAACAAAAATACATTTTTCCATACAAAACAAAATAAAACTTTTGAATACTATTTATTTTTTCCCTGCATTTTTAGTCTAAATTCAATATATTTTCTATGATAATTTATCTCAAATAACTTTTTCCTAAATCTCTATATCTGAAATTATGAACCAAAGTGTCTATTATAATTTCAAAGCTCAACAACAAATTATAGTAGAGAAATATCTTTTGCAATACAGTATGCAGTTGCAATTAATGCTGATTTTTTTCTGATTGGCTTGCATTTGACTGGTTGAAGAAAGTCAGGGATCAGAAACTATTGATAAACTATTTCTGTTAAGATATGTCAAAAATGTTTTACTTATACCTAATAAGGTACGCACCATACTTGCGATATGGGTGCCATTCCTACTGTTATTTATTTATCCCTACATTTATTTATTTTTGTATATTTACTGTATTTACTTTTTTTCTTATTTTGTATGTATTAATGATTTTATTCAGCTGGCATTATATTTTCTGTATTTACCTTTGATTATTTTTGTATTAACTAATTACTTATTCAGCTCTTGCATATGAAACCTTAAATATCAGACTAATACTTTTGAATTTGATTTTCAATTCAATTTGCATTCCTTCTTTAAAATGTAAAGATGACTTTAAAAAGGTTGAAAATGTTTGTTCTCTCAATAAACTGAATTTATTCAATAACTGGATTTATGTTTTTTTTGTAGTTTTGAATACTAAATACATCTAGTTTTTAAGGAAATTTACATCTCCTTGTACCATTGATAAAACTGTGAATCTCTGTAAATATACCAATATCTTAAGAAATATGTAATTGATGAAATATGTGTTTACATATTTACTTAAGATTAAATTTTAAATAATGCTTAATTTTGAATATATATTTTGTTGTACATAGTTTTAGATGTACTGTACCTTACGTACAGTACATCTAAACTATACTATCAAATCAAACATTACTGTAACTCACAAACAACTGCCGTAAATCATCAGGCTATAATTTGGATTGTCGTTCATCTGATCATCCGTATGGCCTTACCATAGAGCTGGAACAACATAGTGATAAAGATGTACATTTTCTTGATTTGAGCATTACGTTTGGAGGAGACACCTTGGAAACTTCTGTATACCGCAAAGCTTGTCACTTCCCAATGTATATCCCAGCGAACTCCTGTGACCCATTCAGATATAAAATGGCGGTCTTTAAAGCACTGGTTAAGAGGCCCACACCCATTCTTCAACTCAGGAGGCATTAGTTCAAGAATTGAACTATATACTTAACATTGCCGGTCAGCAGGGATTCTATAACATGGTCCATAAGTTAGCTCGACATTACAGCATCGGCCTACCACCGCCACAGATGGGGAATAGTATAGAACAAGACCTACCCATCACAATAGTCACATACAACCCCTTCCTCGTATCCTTATACCAAAAAATCGCTAAAAAACAAGGATTACGACGGTCGTTCAGAAGATGTCCGTCTATGTTTAAGCTTTTACGCAATGAAAAAGATAAACCTAAGGAGGATAAGCTGCCAGGGGTATACGCNCTTAATTAAAATTCATTTTTTTATTTATATTGTGTTGTGTCTTCTATTTCCCTACTACTTGTGAATTAGCAGTTACATAAGGTGGGAATTTTATTGAATTCACATTAAAAACTTTTTTATCTGTTCAACTCGCTCCCCCAAACTGAATCCTGAGTATACCACTGATGCTGATTATTTATATGCACAGGGTGGTTCATTCTAATCAATCCACTGGAATAACTTAAAAAATACATATCCTATAAAAAAATTAGTTAAACCAAAGATATCCTTCAAGTAGCAACAAGATTACATATCAGTTTTGCCATAGATGGCACCACAATAAAAAATGGGTCAACTTCATTTTCTTAAATGTGAAATCCAATTTTTTATTATATATTGTGATCATACACAAAAAATAAACTTTTGTCTGAAAATTTTTCTAAAAGATGCAATTATCAGAAATTATGAGCATTTTAACTTTTTTGCAGCTGCCATACTCCACACATCGATGTTTATCTGCGAATTTATTGAAAAAGGAAGAAAAATGCTTTTAAAAAATCTTCAGAAAATTATTATTTTCTGATATAATCATTCAATCATTCTTCCTTAAATAATGAACTTATACAAAACTCATGCCATCATGTGATAATAGATGTTGAGTTCAGTTGATTTTTAAATTAATGCCAAATGATTGCCAGATTATATCAGGCTACATTAATGTTACTATTAATAATTAAATGTCAAATAATTTGGTCTACAGGTAGGCATTAAGCACCATCTCTTGTTTAATTTAATATTTAATTATTAATTTTAATAAGAGATGGTGCCTAACACCACCCTCTTGTGCCAAATTCATTTGTAATTTTGAATTATTTATTCCAAATTATAGCCCAATGATTTATGTCAGTTGTTAGTGAGTAATTGCATTACATCAGGTTTGTAGGGATGTTTATATGTACAAACATTATTATAAAGATACTTACTTGTGGAAGAGAAGACAAGAAAGAGATATCATGTTGAACATCTGAAAATAATTTATCAAAATTATCATATGTTACAGCAATATATAACACAGTCCCTGTTAAAAAAATCACTGAAGAATTCACTTCAAACTTGAAAGGTATTTATTCAAATATTGTGAAAATTTTATCCATTATACAAGATAACATTCTTGATATAACTGCACTGCAAAGCATTTTCTTGTTTTTTTAGTTTTATAAACAAAACAAAAAACAAACTGATGAAGACAGTTCCAATCAAAACAGTAACCCTGGATTTTAAATAGGTCTTACCTGATTTACAAATTAATTTTTTCTGGGATTATTGAATTCTAATGTACAAATTCAATCACAATTGGTTTGAAATTAAGTATCATTTGATAATATTTTTTTGCAAAATACGAAGATATAAATGTTAAATGTTTAGGAAATTGTAAGATCAAAGTATGGGACTACGATGATGTTTCAAGATGGAAAAATTGCACTTTGATTGAAAATAAATCATCATGGAATAATAAGTTTTCTGAAAGATTCAGATTTCTTACTACTAGGTTATTTTTCCTTTCTGTAATTCAGAAAGAAAACATGCTCTAGTTGCAAGAAAGTTTTGACTTCATGACATAACATACATTTTGAAGTTTGCAAGCAACAGTTCAAAAGCACATTGTCACATTGTTGAAAAACACAGTGTATATTATATTTGAACTGTCCAGTGGACAATCCAAAAAGCTTTACATTTACATTGAAAAAAATTAAATAAAATTACTAATATCAATCACCTACAAACAAACTAGATTAAACTTAGCTAAAAAGCATGTCAGTGAAAAGAAGAATAGAAACATACAGTATTTTCTGATAATAAATGATTTGAAGTCCTGTCAGTTGTGTCTATTACTTTCAATTTGCATAAAGAGATCATTCTACCTAAACAACAAATGGACAGTAGATCTGTTATGGTCTGAAGTGAAATTGAATGGGTTGGAAAACTTAAAATTGTATCTCTCCTTCAAGAATGAATTCTGAACATTACATACAGATCCTTTCTAAGTTCTTACTCCCCAAGCTGAAAAAATTGGAGGAAAGAACTGGACATTTCAACAGGATAATGCCGCAATCCTCACCTTTAAGTAAACTATGAAGTGGTTTAAGGAACACATTGAAGTTATCAAATAGTCTGCATATTCTCCTGACAGAGTTAAGTTCAAAACTAAGTTTTTGTTAGAAAACCTGGCTGCTCCTGGCCATGTCCACAAAGGAAGCCCACAAAGGGAGCACATTGAGGACATGACCAAACCATGTGATTAAAAATAAAGATCTTATCACCCACAGTAAAGAGAGTAAAAAAAAAGCTACTACTAAACTATGGTCAGATGCAATCATTGATCCATTGTTGATAAACACACAAACTAAACAATTCATCAACCACCAATAGTTTTTAAGCCATCACACAGCATTACACAGGGCCAACAGAACATGATGTGTGCCATAGATTACTAAAAGCATATGTATGTGAGAACAGGTGGCATGTGCATATAAAATGCTTTAAGATACCTACCATCTACAATATCTATTTGGTTGTTTTTCATATACAAGTTGAAATTTTTTCAGGTAGAAATAGAAAAACTGGATATTCCAGAAAAATTTCCAAGAGGGACAAAGTGTTCCAAATTGGATAAATCTTGAAAAATCAAGATTTACAGCAACTAACAATATATGGAAAATTCTTCCAAGGATTGTTTACACAAGACTACAGATGGCAATGTTGAACTGATGCAAGAAACCATTCAGCAAGCACAGGAACAGACCAACCAATCAAGAATTAAAAAGATTTTTAATTTAATGGCAGATTAGATTTTTGAGCTAGCAATTCAAAATGAGGAGAATACTCGTTATTACAATGTAAAAGAGTTATAATATTTTATAAATAATTAAAAACATATGTATGATTTTTATGAACTACCATTTTAGCAGCTTATTTGCAATTGTTTCATAAAATTAAATTTGTTTTCAAATTAATAGAGCAAAATGCTATCCAAGCATTTACCAAAGCTTGCTCCATAGAGCACTAAGGCACTGCAACCGAAATTCTAAGCTCTACAAATCTTTTAAAACATCTCTGAAGTAAATGAATCAAATGCACAATTTGTTTATTTTATAACTATTTTTAAACAAGCAGCTATCCATATATTTTTTAATTTAATCATCCAATGAAATAATAACAAATAAAAATAATTAGAGCCTCATTCTTTCTCTGTCAATTGTAAAAATTTATAGCAAAAGATGTGGACGAACCGTGAGAAAATCCTCACGGTTCATCTACATCTTTTGCTATAGGATTTTTTGCTTACGGGGTAAAACTGACCTTTCGAGACAAATATCTTGCAAAAGGTTGCATATACGCATATGTTTCCATTCTGCTCATACAGGGAAGTCTATAACTCTGGGGATGGGAAATCCCTCATTCAGAGTTTACATCTTACCATCCACTTTACCAAGAAGTTTGGGAAATGCTGTGTTACTTCATTCAGAGCTACAATCTTACCAGAGCCAAAAATCCAACATACAAGATGACATTCTTCATATAATATTAAGAACGTAGGATAAAATTTTCACACATTTGAATAAACATTTTTCAAGTATGAAGTGAATATTAAAGTGGATCTTTATTGACAAGGATTATAAGTTACTTGTAAATATTTATGAATACGAAAATACAGAAATATTATAATCTTCAATAGATTTTCACCTTTGCCGCTGGCTTCTTTAGAAGACATTATTCAAGACTGAACACAATCCACGTGACTTGAGTGAAAACTTCGCTATTTACTTCTGGTCAAATCAAGTTTCCCCCTCTGACTACAAAACACTACGACATTTAGCCACCTATCGGACTGATAAGAAACTATTTTTTTTAATTTTCATTAATCGTATTTAAAATATGTTTGTACATTAATTGCATAGCTTTTAAAAAAGTAATTATATTTTAAAATGCTTGTTATAAATATAAAAACTTTAAAACTCTTTAACAAGTATTTTAAAAAACATATATATATTTTTTTCTTAAATTAGTCATGTAGGTAAGTAATCCAATGAACGGCTCCGTTTTATATAAAGCGAAGAATGTTAGATGAATGAAGAATTGGCTTGCTTACCTACAAAGACGAATCAAACTGGAGAAAGCAGAAAAGTAAACAAACCAATGACATGGTTTGTTTCGTATTAAACAGACTGTCATTGGTTTACTGATTTATCCGCATGCCACATAGAATCACTAAATTTAAATAAACAAAATATTTAAGTTCAGCACTGTCCCTGCGCTATATTGGCAATCTAGGGTCCCGCATATGGCCTAAATTTAAATTTCAATATTCTTACTGCAGTAATCTATATATATATAAATGAATGTATATGTGTGTGTGTGTGTCTTCATGAATTACCACATCGTTTATCCGATTGCCGTGAAACTTTGGGAAGTTGTTTAATATTGTTTAATTTAGTAAAGTTGTTAAATTTAAAGAATCCGTGCTTCTCACATATACAACTGTATGTGGCCAGCTCACGCATCGGAAAATCTGATTTATTCGTGTACGCACCAGACGGAAAAACAAAAAATATCGTGTATCCACAAGCACTCCAATAAATAAATAGAATTGAAACCACACTTTGAAATGTTTTCCCGATGAAAATGAATAATAATAATATAATAATAATAAGTTTCAATAAAAATGATAAAATGTAAATTTAATTTTATCATAACTGACATCTTTATCTGTGTGGGTCTTGTTGGTAAGAATGTAATTAATTTCGTTCTTAGTCACAGCGTTTGGTGCTTCCCAGGTCCATTTCCTGTTGGGGTTCTTCTTGAAGAATGTATTCGATATATACATGTTCTGGTAACTTGCAAATTGCACCAGTCTTTCTCCTCTTTCGTTCCTTTCACCAAATCCATAAGTCCCCACTACTTGTTCCTGGTTGTTTCTTTTTCCCACGTTGACATTAAAGTCTCCAATTAGATATTTGAAATGGCTTCTATTATTGTGTCTCGGCTACATCGTAATAGAATTCTTCTATCTCTTCGTCTGGAAATTGTCGGAGCGTAAACCTGTACAATCTGTATGTTGTATCTTTTTGTAAGCTGTAAAGTTAAGCTGGCTACTCGATCTAAGGTACTCGTTACGTCGACTCAGCGCCGTAACTAGCGTTTTATACGCCGGTGCGAGCTTCTGTAACTACGCCCTTGAAAAATGCTCTAATCTTATTCGGTTCTGACAATAAATGGAAAATGTCTATAAAAATAAATCTAAAAACTAAATTTTTATTTACAGGTACATACTTAGTAGAATTTAGAATATATTTAGTAAAAAAAAAATGTTTATTCGAAAATATTTGCCAAAATACACAATAAAACAATACAAATATGACACCAGACACTCGTTAGTAGAGATAGTAAAGACCCAAGGCTAAGGCAAACCGTAAACGCAAAAGAAAAAACATTACCTAGGTACTTATAGATTTACTTTCTGCGCTTTCCTCATTGCGAAGTCTTTGATGACATTGTCATACGACAGAAGCCGTGCTGTGTCGCGTTCAATCGAAAAATTGCTAGCTCAGACAATCTTTCTTGGCCCATCGTCGAGCGCAGGTACGTCTTTATCAATTTGAGCTTACTAAATGACCTCTCGCAGGAAGCTACAGTCACTGGCATTGTTAAAAAAAATTCTTTATAGCGACTACTAAGTTGGGAAACATTTCTTTTAAATCCAGTTCTACTATAGCTTTAAGAAGACCCAGACTTGACTGACATTTACATTTATCAAATAATGCGGTCGATTCAACTTGACTCCTCAAAGTTTCTAATTTGGCCCAAAAATTCTGTGGCATTTATATCTGTAGAATATTTGATACTCAAGTCAGCAGCATGATTTTTTTGTTCTTCAACTGAATATATAGTTATACCTTGTACTATCAAAAAATTAAAAAAGTGGTGAATGTTGTGTAGTTTTTGAATCGCCATTTGAATTCAGAAATTATTTTATCCATTGCTTCATTTATCTGAATTTTGAAACTTTGTTGTTGGGTAATATCGTAGCCAGCGTCTTACCTTTCGCTTAAATCGTGTCTTTTTATTTGCTTTCGTCGCTTTTCAGGAAAATTGCCTTCAATGTCACATTCTTTTACTTACGTTTTTCGCCTTTTCGAAAACATTGTCCACAGTCTCGCGAATATTTTGAATCTGCCTTGTTAATCCCTTGATTAATTCAGAGGCTTTGTCGATAGTAATGGTTTTCGACTGTAGAGCTACATTCACTCTGTCAACAGATTCTAAAACTTGATCCAAAATTTGCAGAGTACACATGAATTTGTAGTTTATTCGGTCCGTTATGCTTTTAGCTGTAGCGATTGTTACCGCATTATAATCGTTGATAGTTAGAACCTTAAAACATATATAACTATTATATTCAAAGGAATTTAAATACTTACAGTATTATTGATTGTTCAATAATTTATACAAGAATTCTATACTCTTAATTTGAAAAATGGTCATACAAATTTGATTAAATAGGGGAGATCGGGGCAACTTCGGCATGCGGGGCAAGTTTGTCAAGCTCTTTTTTTAAAAAACAAATTAAAAGGAGACTTTGGTTATAGGTTAGGCAGTTGAGTTTTATTGGTGGCTTGTTGAGTGTAGTGTTTTTATTGTTCTCCAACAAGCGTAGTTGAATTATCAAGCAAATTTTCATTTTCGTTCAATTCCATATAATATTTTTTTTCCATTTATATTGAATTGGCAGGTTTTGTTATAATTCCATGATAACGAAAGTTACTTTTCCTGTTAGAAGGATGTAACTTCAACTTATTCACGTGGCCAGATCGTGGCTTGGCATTCTGTTCTCAGGGTTGTACTTAATGTTTCGAAATCATGACTAGCGGGGTAAGATCGGCAACATAAAGCCACATTAGAAGCAAAGGATAAAAATCAAACAGATGATAAATGAAAACATGTTTGCATTTGTTATTCATGTATATATGTCTTTGAACTTGCATTTCGTTGTAATAATATTAAATGGGTGTTGGATTTGTATTTCTTTGTTTTAATAGTGAATTCCAACTTATACATTGTTAATAACATAATTTTATATACGTGCCTATCTTGCCCCATTACTGTTGCCCCTATACCAGGGGCAACTTTAATAAAAATAATTAAAATAATTACAACTTTACAAAAAGAGAGAAGTTGCCGATCTTGCCCCTATACCCGGGGCAACTTCGTCAATTTCTCTCTTCTTGTAAAGTTGTAATTATTTTAATTATTTTTATTTCCAAACTGATTTTAACCAGTTCTATAGTAAGGTAACATTCCAATAGACAATATGCAAAGCTTTTTTTTCAGTTTACAGCAGTATTTATTACACAAAATTTAAGTAAAGCTTAACATGCCGATCTTGCCCCGATCTCCCCTATATTTACAGATATATCCGTGATGGAAGTGGATATATGAAATTTCTGTAAATTTGAAAAGTGTTGTTTATTTGAAAAGTCTATGGAGAATATTCTTTATTCAAAATTGTTCAACAACTTTTACATTTAAACTTTATAATTTGTTTATGCAAGATTTGTGAAAATTTCTCTTTCAGTGGTATACAAAACTTAGTCACTTATAGTTTCATCTAACTATATTAAATGCATATGACATATTCAAAAAATATTCTGACTTGTCTTAATTATAAATTTCATCCTTTCCTGAACTTTTCATGAATAATATCTGTAACAAAGTATAAATTTTCTGTTATTTACTATCTGTGCATGTAAATTTAAAACACTAATCGCACTATTAAAATTATCTATTGTGTATGATTTGGTTCAGAGAGGTACGTAAAGATCAAATATGAAATTAAAATTCGTTCAAAAAATAAATAATCTTAGTAATTTATTAACTGATCTACATCGTAAGTGGTTGCAAGCGAGATCGTTTACATGATTCGCGTGGAAATAAATACCTATAGTTTGAAGGATCAGTTTGTAGGAGCGGATTCGGTCTGTCAATTAGGAAGGTTAACTAATCCGAAATATTGGAAGATAAAAGAGTTCTGGATAATGTTCCGAGTTAGAGTCGATGGTATATCCGTTTCGGAGGCACAGAGTTAAGTGGCGACGACTTCCGTTCTAGGACCGGGTGGCGACTCGATGAGACGGGGAGAAATGGGCTGCGACTGTTTCATTGGGCCGTCAGTTCCGATATTAAAACGGTAGAGCACGGCCGGGAAATGAAAATATCACGGGAAAGCGTCGCTTTCGCCGCCGAGAACGCGTAAATTGACAAGTTCTCAGGTAGTAAAGGATAAACAACAACGTTAGTTGTCAAAATGTGTACGATGAAATCGAAAAAAGATTTTTGTAGGGTCCGAGTTCTCACATAATTAACCGGCTCTGTTATATATAACAGAGGAAATTTATGGCGATCGGTCAAGAAATGATCCTCCCAATATTTTTACATTTTTGTGCTCGAGACCTTGAAACGTCGAGAAATACAAAACCATCGAAATTCTTTCTGTATGTATGGATGTTACTGTGTGTGAGGGGCACGATTTTGTTCATTCACTTTGAAGCTTAAGCACCTTTTGTAAAAAATTTCTGAAATTGTGAATTAAGACATTCTGGTAGCATTACCTGGCGTGCAAAGGGCTACAATCATTACAAATTCCTCTTTGGATTTTCAAAAACACAGATAACATTAAAATAAATGAATGATTCCCCATTTCTATAATTTTATTTATTAGAAAAGAGAAAGCATTATTTTAACTTATAACACTTAAAGTAATCCTGTTTCTAATCAATATTATTTTAATAAAATAATCCTTTCTGAAATATTTCAAACCGACTAATCTTTTTACGAAGCAAGTGACGTAAAAATATGATGGGATCGTAATACGTCACGCGTTTTTAACAATATATTCTAACAATACGTAACGAATTGTTAGAATGTATTGTTGGCTATTTTTGTTGTAAGTGGCCATTGTTAAGCGTACGTTTGTTCGAAAGTTCGGCGTTTCTTTGAGATTTCGCGAAAAATTACGATTAAGTAACCTTCAGTAAAGACAGAAAGGACTCTCCGTGTCGCCTTTCTCTTAGGTCCGCTCGAGTAAAGAGATGAAATCTCTCTTCGGCCTTTTTACTCGAGTTATTCTTTACTCTTTACTCAAACTGTTTGTGTCCCGCATCTTTCAGGCCCGCTCGGACGAGAGGCGGAGAAGGTTTCCTGTGTCCCGCATCTTTAAGGCCCGCTCGGACGAGAGGCGCAGAAGGCTCCCAGTGTTCTGCATGTTTAAGGTTCGCTCGGATGAAGACAAAAGATGGTGAGGCTTAGAAGGTTCTCTGTGTCCTGTTTCTTTAAGTCCCGCTCGAGTGACGAGGTTAACTAGAGTTGGAGAGGGCTTTCTGTGTCCCTCTTTATTAAATCCCGTGCAAAGCGAGTATTTTTTTTCTGTTTTTGGTTAATGGGGTTCGGTGTGAGATTGAACTAAATTTTGTGGCCGTAACGTGCATTTTATTACATCCAGGTGTATTTATAGATTTCTGTCTTTCTTTACTACTTGTTGTAATGTTGCATTCCTTAGTTTAGATAGTAATAATACGGCGAGTTTCGAATAGCTGAATTTGGAGTATTCAGAGTAATTATAAATATTTTCATTGTGCGAGTTAGGAAGAACTCGACTCGACAAGTGATGTTGATCACTTGTGGAGTATCATTCTTTCCAACTCTTGGTGGAACTCTGAAGCAGCCACCTCCACGTGGTGAGTTCTGGGTTGTCGTTCGTCTGCAAATGACGAACGGAAGGCGAAGAGCTGCTTGTTCCCTTTTATCCATTCGGCCAATGCTGGGCAGCTTTCTTATGCCGTTTCATGTTGAAAGTTCAAAGTGTTTTGATGTTTCGTTGAAAAAGTCGATTACAAAATCAAATTTAAATTTATTATAAACTGCTGATAAGTAATTTACAATTGTCTCTCCTGTGATTTATTAATTTTAAAATTGAAATATTTTGTTAAATACATTCTATTATGTTAACTTCGGATTTCCCGACGGGGTCGGTATTGACCCTTTAAAGGGTCGACGAAAGTTTGCGGGAATGGCTGAAACTTAGCAAATATTTAAAATTTGCAAAGTTTTTTGCTCTTAAATAAATGAATCGTGCAATGCTGTAAATGCCGTAAAAAGAAACTTTTTAGGAGAGGTAAAAAAACATTTTTTCTAATCGATGAATTCATTTCAATTTTACAATAGAATGGTAAAAACTCACTGGGTTACAAATTCTCTGGAATATCAAAATGATGTAAATATAAGCCGCAACGTTTTATGCGGCAAAAGTCTTCATTAATTTGCACTCTAGCACTTTAAATGTTATATTTTCACATAAATTCATCTTCAAAATACTTACACTTACTCGCGTGCGCGGTCGATCGGATTCGGGATGGAGGAGATTTGAGAGACGGCGCGTCGGAAGTGAATCCCTGGGATGCACCTTTTTTTTTCCCAAGAGTCTAGCTCTCTGGTAACCATTAGTTCTAAATCCTGCCGCTACGGCGAACAGCGCCAATGGCGGCAACTGGGTTTGCTTTTGTTTCAGTGTTTAGTTGAAAATGTAATGCAGTATATGCAATTTAAAGTACGAGTATAAGCAAAGTTTTAGCAGACAAACGAAAAAGAAGCATAAAAGGGAGGACAGTAATAAAAATGATAAACTCATAAAATTATTTAAATGTAGTTTGTATTCAGGTGAATTTAATAAATGAAGAAGTACTGATACACTTCAGAGAGCTTCACGATATTACTACATGTAATTATAATCAGACATTTAATTCATTTTGTGATTTTAAGGAATGGAAACAGAAAGATGAGTGGAAAATACCGTTAAGTACATTATAATGAGCGGTTCAGAACGAACATTAAACCTAAATAATCTATACTAATATTACAAAGAGGTAATGTTTGTATGTAAGTTTGTTTGCAGCGGTTAATCTCCGAAACTACTCACCCGATTTCAAAAATTATTTCACCAATATTTAGAATGAAACTTCGGGGTGGACATAGACTGTATATTATTCCGTTAAACATTCGTATAAATTAAATTATATCATCTAGGATTAAGGCTTTTATGTCCAACAGATGGCGCTACGAGTACGACGCCCAAAGTTTGCTTTTCTGTGAGGCATTACGCTTTTCTGTGAAAATGAACTAAAGCGGATCATCTTCTATCTATATAAATAAAAATGTAATGTTCGTTTGTTCCTACCGATTCCTTTGAAATTTTGACACAACGAATACGCACGTGTTTTTATATAATATACGAGTTGAAATCCCCCCGGGAGATGGACGGGTTTAAGGCTTACCATAAAGAACTCTGCTTCCATTTATACTATTTTAGATGCGGGTTTTTGCGTTTTTGATTGCGTTTTATTAGGTACGTCGAGAGAATGTACACTAAGAAATTTTTCGAAAAATCCCCCCCACGGGGGAAGTGTTATAAATTTAAAATAGATACATTTTGAGCCACAGCAACGCGTGGCGGGGTCTGCTAGTTCTATATACGTTATTAACTGTCACAGATCAGAAATTTTAAGTCCCCCTATGTTTTATTTTGTTCCTAATTCCATCTCATAATCTTATATTAATTTTTTATAGAATAATTCATTTTTAATCAACGTGTCTGTTCGTAATTCTACTTCATTTTCATTTTTAACTAATAATATCTAATTATGAATAGAAAACACAAATATTGTACCGGTATATTTTATAAACCACACTCACTACATTCCATTTCATTAAAAATTCTTGGTGTCGCTTCTTCGGATTTAATCCCGAATTCTCAAAGCACTTGCCGTCTCGACGATCCGATCGACTCTGAATAATATGTTGAATATTCTGGTTATAGCTGTATTTATTCGTTTGTGAATTTTTTGTCTCTTTAATCCTTTTGGTAGACTATCTCACAGCAAAGGTTAATAAATTCTTTTATTAGTTTTCACATATGCATTTCGAACCGGTATAACATTTCCGGTTCCTCTTCAGTGTTCTACAATTATAAAAATTAAATTGATATAATTTAAAAAACTAACAAAGTAATTTGCCAAGTAACATAACATAAACACATCACAAATACCTCTAAGGGTTTTACACATTTCCTTTTTCATACAGTTGGATCGTTACTTACTAAAACAACAGTACAAGGAGTAAAAAGTAATATGATGAAATTATCGCTATAAAAACAAAATAAATAAAAACTAAGTGGTAAATATTTCAAAAAAGGAAAAGGGTATTTTTATAAAATATGCACACTGACCTTTTTTTGGTTTAATATGCTTTGAAAAACACTCAATATTTTTAGATTTGGGTTCGCAATAATTAAACATTTCTATAAATAACAATTTACAATGACAATATGAATAAACATCGTAACAAGCAAGTTGTACAAAGATTTTATAAAAGTATACATACAGGTTTCTTTCTTTCTAATATTGTAAATGCACAAATGTCAACTTACACTAGGTAACTTACACAAAGTAACCTTTACAATCATTCTTTTAGTGTTAAGTATCACAAAAAAATTTTTTATTGGTCTATTGCCACGCCCTCTATGATGTCGTACCACTGTTGTTCTATTTGCATGCCATTAGAGATATTTATTAAATTATTGTTTTTATTTTTTATTATTTCAATATGTTCTTTGAATTTTCTTTTATATATATTTTTTTCTGTGTGTAAGATTTTAATATTATTTCTATCAATTTTACATTTACTATTTTTAATATGGTTATACCAGGGAGAGTTGTTATAATTTAATCTAATGGCAGCTTCGTGTTCTTTAATACGTGTCTCTAATGTACGACCAGTTTCACCTATATAATATTTCGGGTTTTGGCAATTACAATTGATTTTATATACAACACCAGTTTTCTTCAATACATCATTATTAAATTTGTCTGTTTTTGATCTATTAATATGAACATTCTGTGAGATTTTGTTGGTCAAAGCTGGGGCCAATGCCACATTCTCTTTTTTAAGATTTTTATTACAATTATTAAAAATATTATCAATGTATGGGAAGGGTTTATATGTTTTGTCTTTTTTAATTTTTGTATTAAACCTATTTTTATCATATTGTGTTTTCCATATCATCAAAGTTTTCTTGGGATAACTATTTAAAATGAATTTCTGTTCTAATTCTTTTAATTCAATTTTTCGGTCATTTTCGTTGGTGGTTCTTGTATATATATTTTTTAATTCCATTATATATGTATTCTTTTTTACTGTCTGTGGAATGCTAGAGTGATAGTTTATTGTTTTATTTACATTGGATGGTTTTTTATAAGTATTAAACGTAAATTTATCTGTTTCATTATTTATTGTTATATC
>NW_019384983.1:1121936-1127984 GCF_000671375.1 Centruroides sculpturatus | reverse complement strand
ATGGAGGATGTAAATGTATTAGTTTGAACCTATCAGTACCTAATGGAACGAATAAATTAAGACGAACAAAATAATTTTTAGTTCTAAATGTTGACAATAGATGGCGTTAGTAGTATTTTAAAACGCGCTATCGTTGTGTTTTCACTGAGTTACATATACCCGATGATGAGTGGCCGCCGTATCTAATAGTACATACTATACCTAAATATTTCTAGCGGATTATATTTGACGGGGGTTAATTAGGTATAGTTTTTGCTGGGATTATATTGTATCCTTTGTACATAGTTGTACAAAGAAGTTTTGTAGGCCCTAATTTTTTAGACACGCTAAACGAAAGTAAAGCCGCAAATACTATACCTAATTAATAATAATACTTCTTAACGCGAGCGAAGCCGCGGGCAAAAGCTAGTTTAATATAAACTGCACCAATACAAGTTAAACAGATAAAAAAAACGACTTCACACCATGCAATACGTAGACGCCATCTTTCCTCTTTTGCCTCGCTCGTTCCAAAAAGAACAACCAATCAAAAAAAAAAAAAAACAAAAAACGTTATACACGCGCGCCCCCTGCCCAAACATACACATTTTTCTGAACTAATATGACTGATATCGAACACCATTTATTAAAAATGACTTGGGTGATGATCTTATAAATATTCCAGGTTTTTCTGTAAATCCAAAAAGAGACAGTGAATGAAATTTCTGGAGAAAAGATTTTTTCAACAGTGGATAGTTTATTGTTTACCATTTGTTTTATACTGTTATCGAAATGCTTTCGTTTGCATTCTGAGCTGATTTTGCCATTTTCTGAGATGAGTAAGAGAAGAGAGGATTTTTGGAGTAGGTTTTTCGAATGAACATCGTCGCACAGAACATCCAATGAATAAGAAAATTCTAATCACTTTTGAATAAGCAGAGAAAAACTTCCTTTAGAACTTTTGTATATTAATTGAGGATAATCGTTGTCTTTATTATGTTCGTAGTTTTATCAATATACCGACTTTTGAACTCTTGAAAAAACCAATTGAAATTTATATGAATCCTAATGACTTATTCTTGCTTTAATCGTGAGTTGAGCAAAATCTAAATACTGTATATAAAATTACTTGTCCGGACTGACTGACTCACTGATTCATCATCGCCCAGAGCAAACTGCTGAACCTAAAGAGATGAAATTTGGTACACAGTTAGGGTACGTCATGAAAACGCACACTAGGAAGGGATTTTTGGAAATTCCCTTGTAGGGGGAGAGGCTTAAGGCTTCACCTGAAGAACGGTTTCTACTGTACTATTTTAGATGCGAATTTTTGCTTTCAACTACTTTTAGTCTTCATTGAGTATTTAGGTGTATTAAATTCATAACATTTCGGACATTGTTATAAATATTTTTATATATTTCGATTTTTTAACCAAATGTTCGAACCGTTTTAAATTCGAATTTGTTATTGCATATTGGTTCGATTATAGAACGATTGTAAACGTTCCAGAAAATTGATCAAATTGAAAATAGTTCGTTTGATGCTCATAAATTCCCATCATTCTCAGCGGTAAGTGTTTTATAACAATTACTATAGTTGTTGAAATACTGAATATAAATGGGGTTTGCTTGCAAAACCCTCGCGGGCGAAGTCGCGAGTAACAGCTAGTATTTTAATATTTATATTCAATTAAGATCAATTCAATATGCTCAAGCTACGATTAAGACAAGAATAAGTTATTAGGATTTATGTAAATTTTAATTGGTTTTCTGAAGAGTTCAAAACTAAGAACACTGATAAAATTAAATACACAACGAGGAAAAATGATTGAATTTTAATTCGGTAATTTAATTTAATTTGGTGGTATTAATTATTCGAAATATACTTTGATTTAAAAAAGATTGTATAATAAAGTTTAAAAAACTCTATTGTTTATTATATATGAGGTATAACGATTACAAACTTCAAAGTATAAACTAAATTACAAAATCACTTTTATGTGCACTTGTCTGAGTTTAATTGTCTAAAGCAAAATTTGAAAATGAANGAAAAATAAACTTTTTTAAAGATGACTTGATGAAGTGTTTTAAAATACATCTGTGTTCATCATCTGTTAATCTCCTTTCATCACTCAGTTCTATAATTGTCATAATGAGCGAAGCTCACCCTTGGTTTCCGCACCACTCGACGTTAGGATAGAAGACACAGCACAGCAACTAGGGCTGTTTTTGTTTAATGTCAGTGTTGTTGTTGTTGTTATGAGGTCACGCGAGCGGTCGATCGGATTCGGGATGGAAGAGATTTGAGAGACGGCGCGTAGGAAGTGAATCCCTGGGATGCACAAGAGCCTAGCTCTCTGGTAAACACTAGTTCTAAATCCTGCCGTTACGGCGAACAGCGCCAATGGAGCCAACTGGGTTTGTTTTTGTTTCAGTGTTTCGTTGAAAATGGAATGCAGTATATGCAATTTAAAATACGAGCATAAGCAAAGTTTAAGCTGACACACGAAAAAGAAGCATAAAAGGAAGGACTGTAATAGGAATGATGAAGTTATAAAGTTATTTAAATGTAGTTTGTATTCAGGTGAATTTAATAAATGAAGAAGTACTGATACACTTCAGAGAGCTTCACGATATTGCTACATGTAATTACGGTATAATCAGACATTTAATTCATTTAGTGATTTTAAGGAATGGAAACAGAAAGATGAGTGGAAAATACCGTTAACTATGTTATAATGAGTGGTTCAGAAACGAACATTAAATCTAAATAATTCTATATACGTTATTAACTGTCACAGATCAGAAATTTTAAGTCCCCCTATGTTTTATTTTGTTCCTAATTCCATCTCATAATCTTATAATATTAATTTTTTATAGAATAATTCATTTTTAATCAACGTGTCTGTTCATAATTCTACTTTATTTTCACTTTTAACTAATAATATCTAATTATGAATAGAAAACACAAGTATTGTACCGGTATATTTTATAAACCACACTCACTACATTCCATTTTATTTAAAAATTCCAGGTGTCGCTTCTTCGGATTTAATTAATCCCGAATTCTCAGAGCGCTTGCCGTCTCGAGGATCCGATCGACTCTGAATAAGTTTCCTAACTAAATTGCTTAAAAATTAATAAAAAAAATTTGAATAACTGAAATGTAAAAAGATTCCAAACATGGAGAAATCATCATTAAGCTTGAGCCCGGAATCAAACTTGAAGAAATAGCAACGCTGATTGTCACTTTTATGTATTTCTAAGCTCGTAGTTATCAGTTTTACATTCCATGATAAAATTTTTATTAATGATCTGAATTAATTCGTATAAATGAATAAATTGACACTTAAAATTTTTGTTTTCCTAAAACCATTTGTCAATGAGCCTTCGCAATGTTTCCGGACAAATGATACAACGAAGCATAAATTCTCCTAGCTACTTTTAATATAAACTGCACCAATACAAGTTAAACAGATAAAAAAAAACGACTTCATACCATGCGATACGTAGACGCCATCTTTCCTCTTTTGCCCCGCTCGTTCCAAAAAGAACAACCAATCAAATAACAAAAAAACGTTACACACACGCTCCCCCTGCCCAAACATACACTTTTTTCTGAACTAATATGAATGATACCGAACACCATTTATTAAAAATTACTTGGGTGATGATCATATAAATCAGTGGCGTGCCGTGACATTTGATAGTAGGGAAGCTGTGTTTCTGTAAGAAGCCGACTTCCAGGGGCAACCAGTTAATTGCGCGTCAGTGATGGTCAAGGGTCCATTCGTATCGTTTGTTCGATAAGCCGGTAAAAACCGTAGACTTCTCTAAATGTATTTTTAATATCACAATTACATTCCGAATCGTTAGCCACGATATAAAGGCTAAAATTATAAATAAAATAATAAAAACTTACTTGGTGAAATAAAATGTGTGGTGGATGTACATGTACTGTACAGTACATACTTGGTACAAAATATTCTTCAATTATATTAATATATTTTTAAAAAAGATTATAATTAAATATAGCTTTGTAAAGAAGCGTACATAAAAATAACATAAGATCTTCTTTACTTTTTAAATCTTAAAACAATCCGTTTTTTCAAATAGCTCCCTACGAGTGACTGCACGGTGAATGCACGCGGGCTGCCAAATCCCGAGGGTGCCGATATCGGTCAATGTCAAATGCCTTTTTTGTCGCATCACTAGTATACCTCAAAGGACGTGACAGGGTTGTTGTGCATTTTAAACGTTTTTCACCATAGCAGTAAAAATCTAATATGTTAAACTTAATTTGGTGGTATTAATTATTTGAAATATACTTTGATTTAAGAAAGATTGTATAATAAAGTTTAAAAAACTCTATTGTTTATTATATATGAGGTATAACGATTACAAACTTCAAAGTATAAACTAAATTACAAAATCACTTTTATGTGCACTTGTCTGAGTTTAATTGTCTAAAGCAAAATTTGAAAATGAATTTTTTTAATTACAATAAAAATCTCTAAAAATTTATTAAAATTATTTCAAAATGCCTAATTTTAAATTATTTATTTCATTTTGTTTTCGAATTATCCGAATAAAATATAAAAATATAATTCGATAAAAACCATACCGATGGATTTTGATTTATTATTATAACAATAGCTTAAAACGAATGTATCCGAAGTTTAATTCGTGCACATTTTAAACTTCTACCAATAAAATAATTTCTGGATAACATTTTTTTTTTTGTACAATTTATAATTTACATTAATTGTGTAATATTTAGAGATTTAAAATTTTTGCATGTTGATCAGTTTCCGAATAGAAATTAAAATATATTTAATTTTGATGAATTTACTATGAGCCCAACATATTTCGTGAAGAAATGATTAACTTAAATGTGAAGAGTAAGTAGGCAAGAATTTTTCTAATTGCAATTCCATTAGCTGTCTTTAATTGTAGAGCTCCTGTAATGCTAGCTTCACTTTAGAGTTGTTCTGTATTGATGGATAGTTTTCAATTGCGAAAAACACGTGTAAAGAACTTGTGATGGTAAATATTTATTAATATTATGGGTGTGTTGTTTTTAAGAAAAATTCCAGATCCAGTAATGATTAAATGTATATTGTTTAATTAAATAATTAGTTTAAGAAGAAAATATATTCGAACATCTCTCCAAAGAAAAAGCTTCTGGTATCATCTGCATGTTCTGCGTGAGCATTTCTCATGCACTTTTTCGTTAAGCGTTCTCAAACATTATTTTTACCACAATATCACAATCTTAAAGAGTATAACTACAATAAGGAAAACTAAGCTAAATTATTGGTATATTTAATATTCAATGAGCACAAATGTATAGAAAATTTAGTAGTATCTTTTCGCACCATCTGACATGGAGATAATAGTGAAAAAAACAAATATGGTTGGCGCAACTAGAATTGGCCCTTGGGCTAGTTCATTTTTGCGTCTTTGACGGCTGATAGAATTGTTTATGAATGCACGTATGCCCTCTTGGGATTCGCTTTATCTTGAAAAGGTGTCGAGTGCGTGTGGTTAATTTACTTATTGTGATTAATATTAAATCAACATTATTATCTTCTGTTACATATTTATTAAAAATTCTTGTTTACAAATTAAGAAAAAAAAGACGTATGGTTTTATCAATCTCCATTAAAGTACACTAAAATGAACTAACCCAATGCTAATTATAATTTTTCACCTTCTTCACTAATTACAAATAAACATGTGCAGTTAGAGAAAGAATAAATCTATTTAAAAATTTAGTCCTTATTTTACCATTTTCTTTTACTACTTATTTGTGTTTGATAAAAGTGTTTAATATCAACTAAAAAGGAACTGTTCTTACAATAAATATTTAAAGAATTAACTTTTTACGAAAATGAAAAAATTGTATAATTTACATAAAAATGATGTTATACATATAGACCTAAAATATAAAAAGGTACATGATTTTTAAATTTATTTAATAAAGGTACGTTAGTTTTTAGTTTCTTTGTTTGTTGCGAAATCATTTTAAACGAAAGAAATCAACTTATGAAAAGAAATTAGCTTGGT
>NW_019384983.1:1071124-1119749 GCF_000671375.1 Centruroides sculpturatus | reverse complement strand
TGTTACGTAACAATGGAAGTGTTAAGAGAAAGCAACGTGCAATACGCAGATGCAGTTTTTTTTCGTTTTTGCGGGAAATCGAACATATTTTTAGATCCATCTAAAAGTTCTCTAATTAGTCTGGAAACAAGGGGACCCAATTCTTGCATTCTGTGAAAACGGGTAAGGTTGACTGTAACGTAATAATCTTTATCTTAGTTATCGTTACTTTTGCCCGAGCAACGCCGGGTCCACCTGCTAGTTTACAATAATTTTTTATGAAATAAATGTATATTCATTTTTATCTGGTGTTTATGTTATAAGCGACAATATTGGTAAATTTTAGTATGAATTATTGATATACATTTTCCTATTTTATAAACTTATTTGCTACTTTTATAATCTTTTTATTTTAAATAATTAAAGTTTTTCCATAACTTGTAATGCTTTTTAAAATCACACTTGCTTATTTTTTAATGTAATGACATGATAATGATAAGTTGTATATAAGTTGTATAGCCAAAGATTGAAAAATATATAAATTTACATTTAAATACGCTCTCAAATTTAATATATTTATATTTATTTTGTAATTTAGTTAGAGTGGGAGAAAAGAATAATATCCATGTGTAAGTTTCAATAAAGATCAAATTATTTAATTTTTAAAAGTTTTATTTATTCAATGGCAATCATTACATTGAAAATTCTGATCATTCTGTGATATCTAATTATTTTATACAAGATACATTGATTGATATTTTGATTAACTGAATACAATTTATTCAGTCAGAGATTAATATTAATGACAGCAACTCTTTTCTCCACCTTCACAGGACATTTTAATATCGCAGCATTCGCAATCCTTTCCACACGAAGCGTTAATATTACAATCACAGCTTCCGTCCTCCTTCTTCTTACAAGAGACTTTGACATTGCACTTTTTGTTGCCTTCTTTTCCGCAATTTATTTCTACTTCACACTCGTCGTTTTTCTTGCAATTGACGACTACGTCACATTTTTCGCATCTTTTTCCATTTTTACCGCAGGATATATTGACTTTGCAGTTACCGCAAGATATTTTGGTACCGCATTTGGAAGCATTCTTATCACAAGATAACAATACGTCGCAGCATCCACGATGTTTATCTCCTATAGACGAACTGTAATCTCCGCAAGTGATGGCAGCTGTACATCCTTCTTCGTGACACTTGCTATTGGGATCACATAAAACAGTGAGAGTGCAAGAACCATCGGGACATGTAAGTTTTTGAACGTTGGTAGAAGCCATAATTAGAGTTTAAAAATGACTATAAACTGAACTACGATGCTATCATTTGAAAAAAATAATTAAACTTCAAGTAACTTTTAAAAAATATTTAAATTATAAAATAGAAGTACTTACCTAATTATATTATTTGTAAATGAAGAGAATGATAATTTTAGGAGATGCAATTTATATTACATATTTATCACATTTAGAGTGCCTTGTGCAAAATTTAATCTTTAAAGATAAAAAATAGAACCGTGTGAAAAACATTATATTGCTATTAGTCTAAAATTATTATCCAATAGAATTTTATCATTTTATTTGATAATTGATAATCACATATGAGTGGACAGTTAATTTATATATTTTTTACATAGCATAATATTATACTATATAAATATGCATATATAATACTTTAATATGAGGTATATAATATATATTTAAAGTAATTAGCATTAAAATGGAATAAAAACATTACAGTATTTTGAGAAACGAAAAACTTTTATATTTTCTGAATATTGTTTTCCATGATATTAAATGTTTAATTAACTACAATTTAATAAGCCGTGATTGCTTAATATCTCAGGAAAGATAAAACACACACAAGTAGATAATAACTAGATAATAAGTTTAAATTTCGAATCATTATGTTTTGCGTCATAATCGTGAATTTCAAGGTATTTCTTACTGAGAATTGATCTAAGAAAAACAATAGTTTGAGATTACAAATCCTATTGACAAAAATTATAAAATTAAATTTAAGAATGGGCTTAAAAAGTTTGAGAAAGTTTTAAAGTTACGTTATTTCAGTTTTAAATGTAAATTCTCATAAAACGATTGACTGGAAGGTCAGTAGCGCATTATCCTATGGGCAAAAAGGAAAATTGTTTGAGATCCCACCAACAGGAAGCCCAGAACTAATCTTTTATAAGAAAATATTTCCCTAAAAATATTTACCGAAGAAAAATGTCTGAAGCCAATACTATACACGGGACCTCTAATTCAAGTTTGTTACGCTCCATGAAGCTATAACGCGCAACTGTAGAAGGTTGTGATAAATTTCGTGGTTGTTATATTGGATTGGGATTCTAATAAATCCTATTTATTATAATTTATTGCGCGTAGTTTCAGTTGAATACCATAGTTGTTGACTCACGGGTACATATTGATTAATTCTCTCCGTTTATTAAATAAAGATGAAATAACTCTGAATGAATTGGCTATCATAAACACGATTTGTATTTGTAATCTTGGTGGGATGTCTTCTTTCCTGTTTTTACCTTCGTTTGATGCCCAGTATTCAATAATTGATTTGAACTCATAAAATTTATTCCCAGTTTGTTCATTCCATGTTGACTGCTAAAGATTTTAATGTTTTTGCCTAACTAAAGGCATTATATTAACGTATGGAAAGAGGAGAATTTAATATTTATTTTTGTCTTTTTTAAACCAAATCTGCTGGTCTTTTATTTTTCAATTCAGTTTATTTTCTTCGATTTGGTTTAAAATTAAAAATTTAATTTATTTTTTTCTGTATGTTTTTCTACTCTTTTTTTATAATACGTTTTTATTGTATCAAAAAACTGTTTATTCATGTTTCATGACCCGCAATGTTACCAACCGTAAGATAAATATCAATGTGTACCGTAATTTGCAACCCGATTCCAATAACAAATTTGAGCGTAGCATAAGCGATAATTGTAGCATTATTTTGCCATCTTAGTATGTTTTTTTTTTATTTTGGTACAAAAAATTTTGATTAAAACGCAGCGTGCAAGCTTTCTTGCTAACGACTCAAATTGACAAATCGCCGAAACACGTCTTGCAAAATAATGACTCGGCTGATTCGAACTGTGAGGGGATCGGAGGGAACAATTTCAAAACGAAATAACGCTTATAAGATGATGTACCATTACCGTCTCCATTGCCGTCTGGGCTGCCGAGCGGTAACAATCAACGACATGTGAGGTCGATGCCTCGTTTACAAACAACACAACCCGTTTATTACACAATTAACTTAAAAAAGTACTATAGTCACGAAGGGTTAAAGTCCTTGTAGATTCAGCGCGTAGTCTTCAAAAAAAGAAGTGGAAAGTCCGGCGACGAAGGTGGTTCCCATTGCTGACCGGATGTTGCATTCTAAGTCCAGTTCTCGAACAGGAAACGATGTCCGGGAAGGCAGATCGGAATTTCTGAAGTTTCTCTCAACAAAGATCTATAACTCTCGGAGGATACATCGGCAAAGGACGATGATAGAAACACCCCAGCGAGGGACATGGCCTTGCGAGACACCACGGCAAAGAACGAAGTGTCCTTGTGACCTAGATTTAAATAGCATGTGGCCTCGCAAATCGTTAATTTATTGGTTATTGATCCCCTTTCTTGATCCTGATTGGTCATTCTCTGTTACCAAATGAAATTGGACCAGATCGATTCCAGAGAAAGACGATTGTTTATTAATACAATTCGACATCGTCTTTGGTTTGGTGTTGAACGAACCTTGTACCTTAACTAATATTTCCTGTTTTGTTCGTCTTGTCTTATAAAGAATTTAATTTACTAATTTTTCTCCTTTTTACCGAATGGTTTTAATATTAAAAGAATTTCATTTTTTGTCCTTTTCTTTTATAATTTAGTTCCCTTAATTTTAATTAATCGCGAAGATCAAGATTCATTTTTGTATGGATCTATGGTTAAAAGAATGTTTTTCATCCCAGCCCAAGCCTCACAGAACTTCGTTCTGTGAGGCTTGGGCTGTCATGACGGTGTCCTGCTGGGTGTCATGACGGTGGTCAAACTTTAAAGTTCGACCTAGAAGGGAGATTTCGGGGGGTCTAAGGTCATTCCCATGTTAAGTCAATAGAAAACTTTTTCATTCTAAATATCCTTAACAAACGAGCGCGTGCTGCATGGCATTCAAAATACGACAAAGCTCTTGTCAAATTTTTTTAACACACATCCATCTCTTTCCCTATTTTACTCGAAAAATCGAGCCTACATATCTTAATTTAACGTATTATTTATACCTTGCACAAAAATTTCTTTAAAAAAAAGAATTAATAACAACACTACCTTGATTTCGGATTCCCATTGTGAGTCCATGGGAAAAATTCCAATTGAGTTCTATTAATTTTTTTTTTTGTTTTTTTTGTTTTTGTTAAATACAGGAATATTCTAAACTATATTAAAAGTGGCATGTATAAATGTATACCCTACCGCATCGACCGTTTATTATGTAAGATAAGGAAGTTTCGGAACAAAGGTAAGAATTGAATGCTTTGTAAGTGCAGAGTGACGAGTCGCTTTAATTATAGTTTTGTTTGCTTACAGATGAAAGGACTCGTGCTATTTCATTACTTCTTTCCTTTTGTCAAAATATAAGCAATAGTACGATCTAGACCAACTAATTACTCTTGTCTCTTCGATTTATTTTTTATTTTTTGTAAGTAATAATGAATTGAATAAAACTAATTTTGTAATTGCACTAATATTTTTGATATATTGTAGGTATTATTTTAATTTAATTTACACGAGGGAGTTATTTTTCATTGCTTTTAAAATGGTTTATTTTTTGATTTAATGACGTAAAATTTGGTTTATTTTAGTCTTTTTTAACCCCCTAGCTGGTTTATATTGAAGAAACAGAGATGATAACACTGGTAATAATCAGTGTCAGTGGTTTTGTACACTTAGCCCATAGAATTAAATATTCAAAATTATAATGAAAAACAAATTTCAAACTTGGAATTTAAACTTTAATCTCACAGAAGTTAAAGTGATAAAGTACGTTTTTATCTAATCATCTGTTATTGGATGGTTGTAACCAATTATCGATCTAAAAATATTGCTATTTTATTGGACGATAATTTGCAAACTCATAATACAGTGATAATTTTTCGCACGACTCTATTCAGATAATGCACGTGTGCGTCGATTTTGATAACAGGTCAACAATAGAGAATGTTACGACATAAGTAGATGTTTCCTCGCAAAATTTTTGGTTTAGAACATTTTTTGAAAACACTATCATTAGAAAAGTGCAGCTTTGGCTTAAAATTTATCAATATCATTCTCTTTTTGCTAATATTTATACAATAATTAATATAATTATTAAATATCTTGTTTAGAAAATCCAGCAACGAGTTACAAAATTTTCCCGGCTTCACCACGAAAGTTTGCAACATGCTCTTTTGTTGGACTCCATTCGCCGAAATGTTATGCCGCTTCAAGTTTTTCCCCACCTTTTTTGGAGAAGATTTCCTAGGACACGTTTCATTATTATTATTATTACTATCAATAGATATCCCCGTCAAGTATGACTGAATGCTTTTTTGAGAAAGTATAAATTGAAGGATAAAAAATCTAACTTGATTGACAAGAAAAAAGGACTAATCTGGAAAGAAGACAAATCCAGTTTATATTCTGGAACAGTTTTGGCTAAATATGTAAATATTGACTTAAGTGATCGAATAAAGGACAGATATTCTGCGAGAATTTATTATATTCTTAATATACAATATCTTATTTAATTACTGTTTTTAGTGGTTTTATAGTAATACTGCTGATGAGAGGCATGTTAGCCCGAAACAATTTAAATGTACAGAAAAAATTACTACTACAGGCAGGGGTTCGTTTCCACTATGGAAGGTATGGAAGACTCCATACCTCAGAATATTGAAAAAATTATTTATAATTTAATGCAAGGCACTTCCTCTCTGTATGAAAACAAAGTTTTTCCTTGAATGTTGACCAATCGAACTCTTACATAATTCAGTGTCAAAAATTTTTTAACTCTAAGCAATACATCACCAAATTCCAAACCTCAACTTTTAAAGAACGGACACCCATGACTACAGGTGATATAATAAAGAAAATTTGTTTTTTTCTGAACTAACTTCCATTATTGTGTCAATTTTGTAATTAAACACCAGTGTAAAGTCCTATTAATCAGTGGCGTGCCGTCCTTGGAAGCGGTGGAAGCGCCGCTTCCCTTATATTTTCTAAAATATAAAGACATATTGCGCGATTATTTTCATATTTTAACGTACAATACTTTGAATTAATTAAAATTAATATTTTATTATAACCGCATTATGTATCTTATTACAAATTTCTATACTACAAGTGAAAAAAACGATAAGATTGCTATTGTATATTCGAATATCAGTGGCGGAATGGAAGCGCTGTATTGTCGAATAACGGACAGCTTCCAAGCAGCTAGATTATATGCATTTTACAGAGCACTAACCTCACGCGGTTTAGCTGGTGGAAGCCAAGGTCCTAGATTATACCTTGGGTGGAAGCTACACACCAAAATATCGTATAACGCTTCCAATGATTCTATCCAGGAACGGTTCTGGGATGTTAGACCAAGCTTCATTGTGAGCTAAATTCATCCATCTGCGTAAAATCATACGTTCCATTGCTTTACTGATGTGGGAGGTCAAAGCAATTGGACGATAATTAGATATCTCAGAAGGGCTTTCTAATTTGCTCTTTACCTTCACGCCATCTATTGAATGTTTTAGTCGATAAGATTTTTAAAAATCTTTTTTTCTTTCCCTCAACAGCTTAAATTAATGACGACTTCACTTGTTGTTAGCATTTACAATGTTTTATAAAACTTCTCTATATCCTCAAAATTAAGTCTTATACTATTTTATAATCATTAAAAATATATAGTTTTTACAACAAAATATGGTAACAGATGGCGCCACATACAATTTTAGTTATTTATTTTGATTAACATAATTTTTATCATCGGCAATGAAAGAAATTCGTATAATAAAACACAATACTTAAAAATATAAGAAAGTTTTGGCCTTACTTTTTGGAACTTTCTGGATATTTTCTTTAATATTTTCGATATGCAGTCGGTTGAATCTATAAATGTAAAACTTACATTCAATGAGTTTTCGATAACTGAACAAACGTTTTATAAACTTTCTTTTTACGTGCCAAGAGACAATTAGAAATTAATCTAAAGATGAGCAACTTTCGATAAATATCAAATTTTTAAACAGTTAATATAAAATTTAATAAGTTTTATTAAATATAAAAATTAATATGCAATCATGAAAATTCCATGTACAAATTTATTTGCTGAAGTAATTATAATTCTGCTTTTGACATATCGACTGCAATGTGTGTTTTTGCTTAAAGTTCAATGTGGAAATGGTTTCCTCCCGTAGTGCATTATTCTGTGGTGAAATATTTTACTAGTAGAACGCCGGTCGAAATGCTATAAGTTGCTTTGGCCAGTTATTTAAACAACAGCCTAACACAGTCTTTTATCAAACACGAGAACACTACTTAATGTTTTGTTGTCTCTTTAACCGAAGTGCAAGAATGAATCTCGAATGGTGTTGAAGTATTTGTCTGTAAATTGGGATGGAAAGTCAAGTCCAGTTGATTCAGTCGTAGCCGGGTGAGAGGTTAATTCCAGGTAAAAGTATCATATTCGGGTGAAAGGTCACTTCCGTGTGGCTGTGTCACATTCGGTAGAAAGTCGAAATCCGTGCAAGAAGGTCATGGCAGAAAACAGGTTATGTTTTCCAGCAGAAAAACAACCTTTTCCACCAAGGCCTTTTACGTTCGACAGATTTTTCCACCATTTCTTCGGACACCTTTCTGTCCAGTACCGTCACACCGTCTCCCCACCGTCCATTCCGGAATCTCGGGGTATCGCTACTTCAAGATAACAGGGAAAACATTTTATTAATTAATAAGACACTTGAGATTATAGGCTAGTAAAACAAAACAAGTTTCTTTCTCCAGCAAAATTCTGAAGAAAAACTGCATTATGTATTACGCTGCAGATTTTCTACGCAAAAATCGGAACGGAGTTTAAGTTCTTGTAACATTGTTTTTTATATGCAATGTCGGCTCGATGCTTTCATCTGGAACGAAACCGATTTTTACCGCCCCTGCTTCCAGAATGGTCGTAAATAGAGAGCATTTCTAGCACTGGCACTCTTGTAGGAACTATTTATAAATAACTTTAATAACCGAATACAATAATTGTGCATTTATTTTTATTCACTTTTTCTTTTTTAAAACCGATTATTTTCTGTTCTTTCATTTACCATTCTTCTCGTCACATATATACAGGGTCACCTAGCGCGATGGGTGGTCCTGGATGTATTTGACGCGATCTACTGAAGGGGTGAGCGAAAAGTTCTAAATTTCGATCTATAAAAATCTCCACTCGTGCCCATTCGATTCACGAGATTTCAATTGTATGTACTATGATAACTGAATTTCTTACTTAATCGCCAATTTGCCATCCGATGGATTTCAATTTATCTTCCTAATTTGTTGCTTTGATGCAGTAGTAATATTTAGGGCAACTGATTAGCATTGATGATGGCTATTGCCAAATGCAAAATACTTCATAGCTTTCTTTATTAACTGCTGCTATTATTTGCTTTTATAGAGCTTTAGCGTTTATCAGGAATTTTTAGCACACAAAGGAAATATAAAGATTTATGTACTTTGCACATTCAAACTCTAATTTATGTTTATTAATTGGTGTTGTACAGTACAATGCATTTTGTAAAGGATGGGCAATTTGGTTTTTTATCCATCCTGGTATTGTTGTTCCTTCTTACATTATTGCATTTCAATAAAACGAATCATGTGATTTCATTTAATCGGCAGATCTGAATAAGAACGGATAGAGCTGTACAGTAATTTGAATGAAGACAACTTAAAGTATGCAATTCATTATTATTTTTTCGGTTCATGTCATAATAGACGTACAGATTTTCATTTACTTGATAGAATGTTTTTAAATGTCAATTTAGGAAAATTACAATATAAACTAATATACGAGTACTTCAAGATTATTTCAATTATTATTGACATGAATTAAATTTAATGATAATGGATGTTATCAATCATCAATTATTCAATATGAAAAATTTTACACACTATGCGATCGAGTAAATGGCATTCGTTTATTGATTAACTTATGTGAACCATAAAAATTTTCGTATTGAACTTTTTTTTTTAGTTCTTCAGTCTTTCTGCTCTGTGAGCACTAAGAGGACCTTTTCCATGCAAATCATGGATTCCATCAAGCTCATAATGTCATGGCTTCATGGTAAAGGGCACGATCTGAAAAATCTAGGTCAGATTATCCTGGAAAAGTTTTGAAGCTCCTGACCTGGTTTCAAAGCTGGGTCCTGCTGACAATATCTTTGCCATTTTAGTCATCTAGCATCGATGAATGCTATCACTAATAATCCTCACAACTTATCATCATTAATGATTTTATGTAAACAACTCTTAATCTTTCTTTTCTTTTTTCTTAGGCAAAATGAAATTTTACCAGAGGAATGATAATAATTCTGATTTTGAATCATCTTCAGAACATTCAGCACACATAACAGAAAATTATGGGGAGTGTAAAATAGTAGACATTATAAGTTTCCGACAAAACGATGATAAAAATGATTCACAATCTACATTATTTTGTACTGCCGTTTTATCAAAACCGTTTAGCTCCCTTACCAGTCTCAGTATGAATTACTTAAAAAATTATTGTATAGAACAGATATCAGATGAGAAAAAAGGCAGCATTACTAAGCATTTGCAGCAACTGGAAAATTTAAGTTATGATCCAAACAAGAGCAAGAGTTTAAATCAGAATAATGACATTGATTTTGATTCTACATCTCATTCACAAAATGAATATATTTTAAATAAAGAAATGTCACCTTTAAAACATATATCTGATAACAACAAAATGCTAACTGAAACAGAAGAATCAGAAATTGGGGCATTGCAATCAGAATCTGAAATTTGGGACATTGTAAATTCAGTATTAAAAGAGATATACAAGAGAAATGAAAAGACTTTTTCTGATAGCAATACATTAGAACAGACTGAATATGAAACTTTTGAATCACAATACACTTCAACTCTAATGGAATCCTGTTTGACAAATTTCATTAATAAATTTATTAAACTGGATAAAAATGTAAGAAAAACGCTAAAGAAAATAATTACTAATATTTTAATTACTTATTTTACTCAGTCAGATGATTTAATTGTGGAATCTATTACCAAAACAATTGTAAACAATGCAAAACTTTTACAAGGAAATCAATCACATCATCAGAATAATAAGTCATATATCAATACTTTATTCAATGACAACCACAAAACAAATCCTGAAATGGGTTTCATTCATAAACTCCTTTTTGAAATGGTAATTCAAACATATGAAATTTTGGAAAATGTAGATGAAATCTGGACAAATACATTAGTAAACTCTTCTGATACAAAGAATTTATCTTCATTTTCTGGTCCAAAAAATCCTATGAATTTAAAGAATAAAGATGAACATCCCCCATATACTTTAATCCCTAAGGAAGATGATGATAGCTGCCATTTTCCCATTATCTACCTCAAAAGTAAAAACAGCACTATTAGAGATGATACTTGGAAATCTTCGAGTTTAATGTCCAATGCATTCTCTAATAGATCTCACAAAATTAGCTCAGAAAAAAATGATTCTTTAATAAGAAAATCAAACTTAACACAGAAGAAACATTATAAGAAGATAACTGCTAGTGAATTATTACAAGATACTGATTGCAAGATTAAAAAACTCCCAAGAATTAAACACATTTCTCCAAAAGTAAAATCAGCAAAAATTAATACAAAAGTACTGTCAAAATGCTCAGAAAAGCATTTTGCTAAATAACCTAGGCATGAAACTGGGCCAAATAATTACTACACATTCTTATCCAAGAAAAATGTACAGAATTATAACTGTTATTAGAAATAATTTAAATTTTAAATAATAAATATTTCAACCTTTTTTGTATATTTTTTAAATTCAAATATATTACACAGTAACTAATATGATAGTTTATTAGTAGTTAAGATTATCTGATACAAAATATTGTCTTTAAAGATGAAAATTAATAAAAAATTATAAATACTAATTATCTTGTGATTTATATCAGAAATTTTAAATTTTATTCTCTAATGGGAATTTTACTCTACAGAAAAACAATTTCCCGAAATTGTTTTAATACTTTAATTTGTATATATTACATCAATGTATAAAAACAAAATTCAGTAACTAAAAGCTAATGAATGTAAAGATATTTGAAAATATTAAAAATATACATTGTTTATGAATTTTCAAGATAATTAAATAAGAAATTATTAAACTATAAATAATAGTTTGTTTAAAAAATGCTTAAAAAAATAACCATTACTCTACTATTTCAATGTCCTCACTATGTTCAGGTGCACTTGCAATAACTTCTGCCATTTGTATGACAGTTTTTCCATCAAGATTTTCTATAACATGTATCGTGCGAGATGAGTTGCCATTCTTTTCTAAGTCTGATAAATTCAAATATACATATGGTGGGACTTCTGAAGAAGCAGAAACATCTTCAATATTATGTACTTCTAACACCACTGAATGAACCTCACTGGGTATCATTTCTTTAGTTGTATCATCTTTATTATCAGGATTAGGTATATAGACTACCATAGGAACTGTAGTTGCCTGGATATCATTACTTTCTGAGCTTTTCATTAACTCTGTTGAAGCTTCTTTATTATTTTCATTGTCACTATTATCAACAACAGTCTTATCTTCTAAATTTGTTTTGTCTAAAATGGAATGTGAAGCAATTTCTTTATTTTCTTCGCATCCCTCTTCTTGCAGAACAGCTTCAGACAATTCTATGCTTTCATAACGAACCATTTGAAGCCTAAAAAACCCATCATCATCACGAACATATCTGAAAAAGAGATTAATATAAATTTACTATTTATAATAATCTTTTATAGCAATATTGCAATTATTTAAATATAATAAATAAAATAAAAGCTATGAAAATTACTGCATAATAAGTTTTCTTTTTCTTACTTTTGAACAACAGTTATCATGAAATGAATTTATTTTTTACCTGAAACGACAATGTCCTGATGGCCAATGAAAGTGATGGTTAGACATCAAATGCTTGGTCAAATAATTTCCTCGACTGAATGTTTTTTCACAAATATGACATTTATAAACTTTAGCTGAACCATTCTAAAAAGAATTAGAAAAGTAAAATATTGAAAGTTATCAAAAACAAATCTATTTTATTAAGAAATTATAAAATTAACATCATATTCTTCAAAACTTATATCATCAAACAAACAAAAAATCATTCTATACATAAAAATAAATGTTGAGAAAATTTTTAGTTCTTAAAAACTGTCATAATTTTTATTTCAGATTTATTAATTTATTACTTTCAAACGTAATGAATAATCATTATATGTTTGTACTCATAATTAGTATTATGAGTAGAATGCATAACTTATAAAGATTTTAAATTCTACTTTGGATAAACATCATACTAAAATATTAAATTTCAGTACACTCATGTTTGTGAAAATTGCAACACCATGAAGGAATTGTCAGAAATTAAAGAAATTTATTCCACATTTATTCCAGTAATATTTACAAATTTACAAGACAAAAAAACAAAAAGAACGTCGGAAATCAGTACTTTGTGTGTCCTCCACAATGAGCCTGAACACGTCGTGGCATTGAATCATACAGATTCTGAATGTAATCCTGGGGAATGGCATTCCAGATGGCTTCGACTTGACTCCAAAGTTCAGTCTTATTCTGTGTCCCACCAGCTGTATGAGCGAGTTGCCAACCAATGAAATCCCAGATATGCTCAATGGGCAACATCCAGGGAATAAGCAGGCCAAGGAATGAGCAAAACCTATTGTGCACTGAAGAAGGCTTATGCAGTCTGAGAAATATGTGCACGGGCATTATCCTGCTGAAATACAACACCTGGAATGCATTGAAGAAAGGGGAGGACCTCTGGCTCCACAATTTCCCATATGTAACGATCACTGTTGAGGTTGCCCGTAATCTGCACTAGATGGGATCAACAATTATACCCAATAGCTCCCCACACCATGATGCCAAGCGTTTATACGATATGACGATGGATAACACATTGTGAGAGCAGACGTTCCCTTCTGTAACGTCTCATGTGTACTCTTCCATCATTGTACTGCAGATTGTAGCGAGATTTGTCGAAAAAACTTATTGCCAATGGGCACGCCACGCACTGTGTTGCTGAGCCCATTGAAGTCGAAGGTGTCTGTGAATCAGTGAGTGGAGAATCCTGCGTAGAGGAACCCTTGCACGCAGTTCATGCTGCAGCAGACAGTGATGAACCGTGGAGCTAGACAACAAAACACCTGTAGCTGTGCTCCAACGTTGTGCTACATACGAGAGGATGCTGTACAGTCCATCACAGCCATGTGGATTAGATGTCTGTCATCCTGTACCATTGTGCTATTGCTTGCCCCACTGCCAGGTTTTCGCTTTATTTGGTTCTTCTCTGTCCATTTCTTCCAAACACGCATCACTGTTGTGGCATTACACTGTGTGTGAGCTGCAATTTCTCGATACAAAAATCCACCCTCTTGCATACCAATGATGCGGCCTTGTACGAACTCTGTTAGTTGTTGGTATAGCTTCCTCAGCTTTTGATGAGGCATATTGACCACCAACGAAACATTTACCACAGACAGAGGAAGATAAATGGATTTTAATGCATCTTTACAGTCCTTTATATACCTGGAACAAGTGGCTGATAAGGAGCTGGTTTTTGTTCCACGCATGTGCAATCGCTTTGTAATTCTATTCATTTGCACGTCTTATCTCACTTTATATTTCCTGTAAGTTTGGTTCAATTTGCACAATTCCTTCATGGTGTTGCAATTTTCACAAACATGAGTGTAATAAATAATGTACAGTAGGGTCTTGTTTTATACAGGACTGACTTATGCAAATTTGTACTTTGTGATTAACCAATAGTTAGGTTAATCCACTCCTAGTGCCACTGAATTTGACTCTTAAGTCAGCAAACCATGCTTTTACAGTTTCTGACATTGGCCATGTTTTTTTTATGCAGTGCTCAAGAAGCACTTTACAGCAAACACTCTGAAACCAGTTTGTAAATGCAGCACTGCAATGTAGCAAACTGTTTCTAAATGTTTGTTGCAAGAGGTGGCTGCGGGAAAGATAAAGTAGCTTTTATGTCCGCTACATGTGTAAAGCAAAATGGACTCTTGTGTGTATAATACAATATTATGCTGTAAAAATAAAAAAGTCAAAGTGATGTTGATAAAAATATTATGGAAAGATTAAGGAGAATTAATTTTCTAAAATGACTCTGAAAGTCATAGTATTTTCCTTCCTATTCTTTATATATCTTAAACATAATTATTATTTTGAGATTTCTAAATTTAAAATTTTTTAATCAAACTGCTTTCTTTCAATTAAATAAATCATTATTAACTTCTCAACATAAAAACAAATAAGAAATTCATTAAATATCATATCTTAATACTGATATCACATAAAACTTACTGTGATCATCATTAAATGTCTGATTAGTATACCATTAAGTCGTAACGTTACTACATATTTTATCAGATAAGCTTTTTGAAAACATTATTGAGGAAAATAATAACTTTAAGACAAAAATATTATTTTATAAGAGATTTTTCTATATATTTTACTACAACAAAGTATATAGTTTTATTANAGTGAATTATAATAATAATAATAATAATAATAATAATGATATGCATATGAATACCTGATGTTTTCCACTAACATGTCTATTTAGGCAAGCACGAGTTCTTGTAGAATAATCACAATTCTCAATAGGACATTTAAAGGATGGTTCATTATTATGAGTTTCCAGATGTTTATATAAATCACTTTCATATTTACATCTAAAAAAACAAATATAAAGAAAACTTAACAAATATTCATAAATAATGCTAAATACATATAACTAATACCTTATCCTTGCCGAGAAATATAATTTATTTCAAACAAACGTTTTCAGCCTGATTCACAGGACATCTTCAGGTTGAGAACCAAATTTGAATTAAAGGATTCCATCAATGGAATACAAAATTCAAAATTCAAAATTAAATAAGCAACAGAATAAAATAAAATAAAAAATAAAAAATTAAATAATAAATAACCAACAGAGTAACATAAAATAAAAATATAAAAATGTACATAGAAGTATTAAGAAATACAATTACTAACACATCCAATAAAATTATTATTTTGACTGGTTAGAGGTCTTATTAAATTTCTTAACTATAAACTTCCATGCAGAGGGAAGACTTTCTGCATCCCTCGCATTTAAACAGCTTTCCTGTATTTTACTCCTATAAATCTGCAACTTTTCAGCTGTCAACACCAAAGATGGGAAAGATAAATTATATTTCTCGGCAAGGATAAGGTGTTAGTTATATGTATAGTGATTTGCTGAGTACTTTATGATATTAATGCTAAATAATTTAATCAGTTAAAAATTTAATTGATTTAGCATGTCATGAAAAAAATTCATTTATAATAATTCCATAATATTTTTTCTAAAATAATTAATTTTATAAAATATTTCAAATTAATTAATTCTTTCAATTAAAAATATTAATATCTTAAAAATGTTTAAGTTGTAATAATTATTTGAATTTTTCTAAAACAATTACTAAAAAATAAATATTTTATTTTTAAGAATTTATAATTATATTTTTTATATTTAAGAAAAAAAATATTTTATTTTTCTATTTAAAATTTATCACAAATTCAAATATATGTATGTAGTATCTTGTTGATAAAACAAATTTTAAAAGTGAAAACAATGACAAATTGATGTTTTTGCCTTTATAAAAAAAAAATCTGATCTATTTCTATAATTTAATCAAAATTCAGATTTCTTCTTACAAAAAGAGATTTGAATTTTGGTTAAAATATAGCTAAAATTTACCTTTATCTTTAGCATACAATATACACAGAAAAAGTTATGACCCAAATAAAATTGTCCGATTAAGATAAGTGCACACTTAAGCAGATGAGCAAAAGGAAGAAAAAATCCACCTGTTTTATGTACAAAATTCACCAATTTTAAGTTATGGATGTGTTTACGTTAGGTATGCAAGCAGACAGAGAAGATAAAATATGTCTTATATTCTCAAAAAGAAAACATTTTTGTCTGACTGCTTCAAACTGACACAGTCACTAACCCAGGTGCACAGCTGTAAAAACTTCTTGGCACTCCACTCATGAACAGAAATCACTTTTTTAGGAGGAACACTTTCTTTTCATTTCTTTTATCATGACAGATGTAGCTTTAATTTCCGTAGTGCAAAACTACAAAGAATTACATACTTTACAGCATCCTCATTTGAATACCTTCACATCTTTTCAACAGTTCCAGCAAAAAAATTAGGTTTTAATATGATTCATTACAAATGTCTTCAGCCATTTTACATTTGTCCTTTCTCAGACATTAGCAAATGAATAGAAAAAAAAATTAGAACTAATGAACTTTTCAAATGCATATAAAACTTCTAAACAAATACAAAATTTGAGTATTCAAAATGTGTTCTAGATCTACATACTTCAAATTCAAATACAAATTAAATCCATAAAATATCAGAAATGAATAAAATAACAAAACTTAAACATATACACAACAGGAAAGATGACTACATCAAGCCATAGAAATTTTCATGTGTCAATATGATTTCTGTCTCACATTACCTGGACAATATGTATATTTCCAGAGCCTCTAATACCTTTAACTCTGCTAAATGATAGATCTATCAGATAAGTAACCTGACATAAATGTAAATATGCTCTCAGTCCTCTTGGCAACATAGTTATCCAGGCAGCTTAATTAGGTCTCATTGACAAATATTACTACAAAAGAAAAAAAGTGTACAGCATCAGCAATAGCAATCTAAGAGGACAGAGAAATCAAAAATAGTTTGTTATAACAAAATTTAAAGTCTATACAAGGAAATAGCTAGGTCTGCAGGTGCCAAGATCACGCACAGAAGAAACTCCACGCTTTCAAGATTATTGAGAAATGATAAGAACCACTTGGATATATTATACAACCTGAGGATTTATAAAGTACTACTTAAGATGTCCAATTTGCATATGATCTCAAATGCATTGGCTCTGCATCATGGTCATTGTAAGAGAGGGTGAGAGAACGAGAACATAATCACAAAGACCAACCAGGAATTGCATTGGCTACATAAGCATTAAAATTTGTCATGTTACAAGAGGAAGCATGTTTACATTTATTTCATGTTACTTATCTGACAGATAAATACATTTAGCAGAGTTAAAGGTATTTGAGACTCTGAAAATATACAAATTATTCATAAGGGAGGGGTGAGTATATCAATGCAAAAGAGTGGAATCCATATCTGACACATGGAAAATTTTCCACGACTTGATACAGTCATCTATCCTATTGTGTAATTTTTGTTATTTTTAATGTTTAAACATGATTCATTTCTAATATTTCATGGAATTTCACACTCAGCTACAATTTAAGTTACTCAGTAATCTCCATCAAGGCACACTTCCTTGGCCTGCCTGGTCTTCATATTTATTGCTCATCAAGAATTTTCGGGAACAAATGAGATGTCGGCTTTAGCCACCTACAAATGCAATATTCACGGACAAATCTGTTTCAAGTTGAATAGTTTAAAAAACTCTTTAGTACAAAGTATTAAAGGTTCCATTAAATTGTGCTATTGTTTCATAGGAAATTGACCCTTTGCTATGATATTGAAATCACTTATAACCATCATCATCTAATAAAGTTTCATTCAATTCTAATGAATAAAATTTTATTAGTGCCTAATTTTCTTGTTAATCAGTGTATTTAAAAAATATTAAATTGTAATTTCAAAACAAAGTCTTTTATGTGAAGCTGGCCCCTATTTAGGTGTTACTAATGTGAAGAAAACCTGGAAAACTCCACATGACCAGCCCATTGGCCATGCTATTATCTACAACCAATCTATAACCTGGTTTTATGCATTCGGTTACTGGAGGGCACTTATTAGAATTAAGAAAGTATCATTCCGAAATAAAAAACTTGAATTGTTAGATGTGGAAAATTAAATACTTAAACTTATGATTTAATAATGTCACAGTAATGATATAGCACATATATTTCACATGACATCATTGTTGCAGTAATCAAGTGAATATTTTTTAAAATTATATCCTTTTTTGTAAGAATTATGTTTAGTTTATTTATTTTCTTAATTTTTTTACCAATAGATGGTGCTAGATGAAAAGCCAGCAAATCAAATGTAGACAGAAATTAATTTATATATAAAAATCCAATCAATATTTTGGGCTGGGGTGTATGGTATTATCTAAGTTAGAAGTATGTGAATGTAACTGCTGAGTTTTGTATCAATTGGTTAAATGACCTAGGTATGCATAGTGAACAAATAAACAAATAAACATTTTCATTTATATTACAGATTAATTATGTAAATAAAATCAACTACTTAGAGAAGTGCAGAAGACTTAATAAAACTATTTTCAAATTAATTTTTTATGAATGAGAGATGGTATGGATTGACTTTTCAATGTTCTAGGTCAATGGTATTCAAAGATTTTAACAGTGTGACCCCAAGGTAATTTTCCGCAACCCCATTTGGGGTAATGACCCATAGAGTGAATAGAACTGTTCTAGGTTACTAATTATTCCTGTTAAAATAAAGTCAAATCATATATAACTGTAACTTACCTATATTCACAATATTGACAGGAATAATTTTTCTCGGTTGAATGACGGTATGTAATGTGACTATGTAAAGATGATGGATTTGGACAAGTCATAGCACAATAAGGACATTTATAATGGCTAACTGCAAAAATTGTTTACATCTTTTCATAAATTAATTATTGTAAATTATATTTAAAATTTTTAAAGTATATTTAAACAAACATAACAAAATTTTTCTAGATTTTAACTTAGAAATAAATGCCATAAGAACCTAAAAATGAAACTGTAAATAATATGACTATTTTACATAAACTTTTTTTAATAATCAATAAGTCAATGATAATCTATTAACAAGAAAAATAAAAATTATATATTTAGCTTAACTATATTAAAGAATAAATTACTTATATACAAAAGTTTAATTTAACATTAAATTTAAATAATTTACATTATTATTTTTATAAAATTAAAGTGTTACATACCATGATGTCTCATATGATCTCTGAGAAGTCGCTCAGAAGCAAATTTACGATAACAATATCCACATTCAAATGCAAAATTCTGAACTTCATTATCTAAACTCCAAAAATTTTTTTTCAAATTAAAATAATATAATAAAAAGATTTAAAGATTTTTAATAATTTTTCTTTAAAAAAATATATAAGAAGAATTTATAAAGTAACTAAACAGTGATAAAGAAATTAAATTTGAACCATTAATAGCTGCTTGTCGAATAATATGATCTTGAAATTTTGTACGTGAAGCAAACATTCCACCACAAACTGGGCATGCCATTAGTTTTTCTTGTGTGTGACTTCGAAGATGATCTCTCAGTTTATTAACACCACCAAAAGAACCTTTGCAATCTAAAATTTATATGGCAACATTTAGCTAGTAAAGCAGATAAAATAAAATTTAAATTTTTTAAGTGTTTTAGTCTATTATCAGTATTATTATTAAAATTTCATCTGGTTTGAAAAAATTAAAGTTATTTCCAAATTTACTTTAAATAAATTAATACATGTATTACCTTGCCAATGGCATTTTAGTACAGATCTGTAACTAGGTTTGTTACAATCATCAGCATGTGTATCAACATGTCGATAAAATACTTCTGGACTATCAAATACTTCCTGAAATTCATTATAAAAAAATTTGATTAAAATTAAATTCCAAAATATTATATATTAGAATTGTTAAAAATAGAACAACCAGATTAGATGACCAGGAAACAGAAATAGAAAATGTATCTATTTAATAATTACCCAAAACGAATATTAGATAACTGGTTAAAAACTTTTTCTGTTAACTCTAAGAATAAAATAGCTGAATGTAATATGAAATATGCAAGTGTAATGTATGTACAAGGTATTTTTGAAGAAATTAAAAAATTGATTAAACTTTATAATATTATAGTAACACTTAGAAATGACAATATGCTATTAACTACAATTAAACAACCTGAAGATACAATTGATATTTTGCAAAAAAACTGCAGTTGTCTATACTTTTAATTGCAATTTTGACTCTTGTTATACTTATGTAGGATAAACCGGAATAACTTTGGCTACTAGAATATCAGAACACATAAGATCAATATTAGGATCATTATTTATTTTGTATTGGAATCTTACACTTTACACTTGTCAACATAATATATTTTGTTGCAGATACCAATATATTTTTATGTATGGCTGATGAGGGTCCTGTGTACCAAAATGCAATTCAGTAGCAGTATGATAAGTCTCTGTTATCTCTACTGTTGTATTTGAGATATTATTTTCAACAATTTTTCAATACAACAAGAACTTTTATGATATTGAAAATTAAACATTTTTTATTTGATATTAAACTGATAAAATTACAAAAGTAATGAAAATATAAGTAATTCTATGTAAATAAAAAATTATTTTATTAAATTTATTTACTTTTTATAAATAATCTGATTTTTTTTTAATTTTAACGACAAATAAAATTGATTTTAATATATTATTAAATTGATTGATATTTTTAAATGTATGTTTTGGCATTTTCATTCGCTAGAGGTCGCATTGGATGTTTAGAAAAGTAAGAGCATGGAGTTTTGTTTGAAATCGACATTAGGCTTTCGATTCCTTTTATTTAGAAGACTTGTGAATCAAACGTGGAAAGAACGATTTAAAGCAAATTTATGCAGTACTGTCCAAAGTTCTGAAGGTGGGATTTTATCAAAAATTACTCTTAAATTTGAATTTAAGATTTAATTCGTTCTTCTGTAGTATTGCATTAATTGTAGGGTAGAAGTTGCTTTTGGTCAATTATTTTTACTGTATTTTATATATATAAATGGGTAGCTCAAAGATCAAAAGAACTCAATAAGTGGAAAAAACATCAGGATACATTATGGCTTAACATAAAACAGCCACAAGAAATTGCACATCTTGGCTGCTTACAGAGCCAGGACAAGAAAAGTGATTGGTTCAGATGTAAAACATTATTTACAGAACACAGGCATTAGACAGAAATGAAATAGAATGAACTAAAATTAACTTAAAAAAAAGGAATAATAAAATTGACATGAAGAACAAACAACGAATTGTTGGTTCAAAGACACACAGGAAAACTCCAGAATCAAATTTCATTCATCATTGAAATATTTACACTTGTTTAAATTTCATGCCATGACAGCAGGTGAGTGGTGATGTAGTAACTCATGTAGTTGATAACAACAGTTATCCAGTTACTGCCCAAAGATGATATTTGGAATCAGTCTGGAAGATTGATGCTGACAACTGTTAATGAGGATGCTGTTGAAGGACTCCACGAGTAATAGATTTGGTACTATTTCTTTGGCACTTGGGAGGATGTTCTCAATGTTTACACTATCACAGGTCCGTATATATAGTTGGATGTGATGACTCATTCCTTTCCAATAATGGTTACAGCTGATTTTTTTGTTTATTTGAGCATAACTGAGATGGATGCAGAGTATTGGGTCACATTGGTAATCTTTCAAGATGGATCATTTTAATTAAAGACTGTGAGATAACAAGGTATTAAGTTGATCCAATTAGATTTTCTGATAAAGTATTCAGTTTAGTTACAGGTTTACCTGTCACCAACTTCTGTCGTATGTTAAGTCTTCCCTTTCTCAGTCTTTTTTTTTTTTTTCAGGTTGACTGTCCAAAAAAGTATCAATTTTTTTATCATTGATATTTGATATGTAATTAATTTTGAAGGAAAATATGTGAAGAATAAGCTCTTACTGGTATTAGTGACAATTTTTTGTCACTAACATCAGTAGATAATTCTTCATTTGATTCATTACAGAATTCAGATATGTGAACTTCACTTTCTTCAGAATTACTGAAATAGTCAATACCATTGATATCAAAAAATTCTCTCATTTTTTTCATCATTGATATCCATTCAACAATTTATAAAATTATAATTTCTCACAAACTAATTTGTTTGAAAGAAAAACTATCAGAAATAAATTATAGTGATGCATATATAAACATCTCAAAGCCCAATGATTATATTAAAGCCAAATGATTACTGAATTAAATCAGGTTATATTACCACTACTGATAATTATTAATAGCGGTAATGTAACCCAATATAATTGGCATTCATTTGGCTGTAATTACAGAGATGCTTTTAGATTCCAAAACAAAACTAAATTCATGTTTGAGAACTTAAATTGTGCCATGGATTACTTCTTTTTCTGGTCACTGTATTTGAAAGCTTGAAGTTATGTGATATGTAATGATGTCATTTTTATTTTGAGTTTATAATTTATTATATATATTTGTATTTCATAATCCAAGGGCATGCTCATAAAGTTAAACATATTAAATCATTATTAATGAGGTAGTCATAGATTTTTTTGCAGTGTACATGCTTTGCTTTTGATATTTTAAATAAAACTCTAACAAAATTTACAGTGGAAAGAGTTAGTTGGCGTCGTGAAGAAAACTGCATCCAGCAATATTGATATTTTTAAATTCATTCAAATGTACAAATTAAGGATTAAATGTGAAATGACACAAATAAGTGCCATGTGAAGTTATCTGAGAAAACATTTTAGATGCAACTACACTAACAACATTTACAACTTTAGCTTTGGAAACAGCCATTTTGTTGTAAATGACTCAATTAAAATGTTCAGCAATATTAAGAACAATGTTAATGCCATTATTGCTTAAATTTCAAGGAAAAATGTATTAAAAAAAATGGTTATAGGCAGAAAAGTTTTTACAGTAATAATTTGAATAAAATAAAAAATGAATAATAACTTGATATATTAATGTTTTCTTGTGCAATTTAAATAAAGGGTGATAAACACTAAGTGACATGTATCTTTGTTTTCGAAGTATAATTTTTTTATAATAAATTATGACTATATTTATTTGTAAAAAAAAAAAACTAGTATCTTAGTATGAGAGTGTAACATACTGTATTGCAGATACATGAATAATTTATTACATTTTCAAGAGACTTAAAATCTACAAATTCAGTTGCATTTCATATCATTTTCTAGGTGCAAAGGAAGAACAGAATATCAATATTGAACAATTATTTTTGGATCAAAGAGTTCAAAGTATCTTGGAGAAAGTAACCGGTTTAGATATGGCAAAGATTTTTCGCCCTCATAAATGTCCTTTATCGACACCAAGATATCAGTTTTTAACAGACAAACAACTACAAGATGTAAGTTATAATTTGGTTATATATACAGTATCTTTAATTATGAAATGAATGTAATTTTTGTATTTTATATCTTACATAATTTAGTCAAAAAACTGTTTGTAAATATAGTACTATTTACATACATATTTGTAAATACAGGTAAATAGTACCATATTTGGATGCATTGGATATTAACACATCGACCATGTTTATATGTTAATATTTGTTTTTGGCTGATTTTATTTTGAAAGAGTTAACTAACAACTATTTTTAAACATTTAGTTAGATTAGTTTTGATTAGATTTAAGTGCTGACTTAATAAGTGGAAATACATCTTTTTATAATTTTTTTATAGATGCATTATATTATTCTGTTTTATTTGAATCTTTTCCTTTTTTTTTACAATAAAGTAAAATGGAAAAAATTCAAAAGTATTTCTTACTTGAATTTATATTAATAGTAATGTAAAGATATTTCTATTTGTACTTCATTAATGTCATGATATGCTTTGTGTACTAAATAATATTATAAAAGAAATATTTTAAATTGTTTTTTCCTAATCAGTACAAGGTTCAATATGATAACAATGTTCTTAATGAATAAATAAATTAAATTCTAGGAAAAACTTTAATTTTAACGCAAATTTTTTAAGCATGTCCATCAAAAGTGAACATCAAACTTAAGGTAAGAGTTGTGGATTCAATTCCATCTTTCTTTTTTTCAAATGGTGTACAAGTATTACATCTGTGTGTTGTTAAAGAAGCCATTTCCATTAATTTTCCAAGCAGTATTACATTTCTAATTATTGATACTTGATAATATTTTATATTAAACATAAAATAAATTTAACTGAATCCAATATTTGACTCAATTCAAGAATTTTTTCAACATCACTAAATTTTGAACATACAATACTTTTTGCTTCCCAGATATTCTTTTAAAACTGTATATTTACTCTGATAGTTACAATGGTGTGAAATCAGCTGACAAAATCTTCATTATTTTTAAAGAAATAAAAATAATGATTTCTTTCTATTTATTATTGCATTAACAACAAAAGAAACCAACTTTATAACTTGTTATCCGATAGCATGTAAATTGGTCTTTTCTCAATGTCTATAATTTAAATTCTTTTATTGGGCTGCAATTTGAAAAAATTATAGACATATAAATTCCCACTGTTATCAGCCTGTCTGTCTTTCCATAAACTTGAAAATGGCATTAGATAGATGAAATCTGAGACCTGATATGGAAGCATTTGGGGCAGGAGGCCCCAATTAACTGTATAGAAACTCCAATGCAAACTACAAGTCACATTATTTCAATTCAAAACTTTTCTATTGAAAGTAGTTAATAGATGACCTGTACAATTTTATAGCTAAAGAAAAAGTATGATGTACAGAGGCAAGCCACTATTATTTTCAGGTGGAGAGCATATGTTTTAAATTAAATTAAAAATATGATTCCTGGGAAATCCTGCAGATTACTTAAAAATTTTGTTTTTACTTATTTTGTGTTAAGTTGGGGAAATTTTGCTAATAGAAAGTATAATTAACTCATAAATTGTCAGACTACATTTGTATTTATTAATATTAAGCTTGCTTATTATTATTATTATTAATTTTTTTTTTTAATTTTTGCTTGTTACAGCCCAACACAGATTGTAAATAATCAAAATATATATTTGTTGCAGGACTGTAAAAATTCTTTACTTATCAGAATCTGTAATATCTTGCATAATTGTGCTGATACTGTCTTAATTTGACATTATGCTCAGTAGTTCCAGTAACTGCATTATGCCATCTTGTGCAAATTGTGCAAGTATATAAACAACTCCATAAACCAGATTATTAATTAAAGTGAAACAAACTGCCAAATTTTATCAGGTTATAATAAGGCCAATTAAATGATTAGATACAAATTAATTTGTCTAGAGGTAGGCAGTTAAGCCATCTTATGCTAATTTTAATTTAGACTTTCTGGAAGAAAATTGGTCTGAAGCAGGACTTTGAACCCACTCCAAGGCTTTTCTGGTTTGTTTGGTTTTTTTTAATCGGTTTTCAATGAAAATTCAAACAAAAACTGAAATAAATGAATGAGTTATGCCAAGTGTTGATTATTACGCTGCATTGCGGTTTTGAAAAACTAATATAAAGATACAACATGGTTTTGAAATATGAAAAAAATTCAAACAGTTTTTTATTTATGGAAATTTCCATGTAATTTCCAGAAGTAATTTTTTAATACATATTTTACACAGCAGTATTATATTTTCTTTTCCTATCATTGAAGTTGCAGAACTTATTAAATTACTTTAAAAAATGGGAAATAATTATATCATTCCTTTCCAGGATATTTTATTTTTAAGAAATTCCAAATTTTTTAAATTGTATTTTGTGATTGAGGATTCCAGTAAATTCCAGGACATAGATCACTTTTTCTTGAAATCCTGGGATAAGCAAAAGACTGAGAAATGAGAAATCCTATTTAGCAGAGAATTTATCTTTTTAATTATAACAACATAAATAACTTTTGATATTTTTCATTAAAGTAAGATTTTTATAATGCTGTAGCTGGTTAAAATTATATGTATAATCATATATAATCTGTATTATATTTTATAATATAAAAATAATTTATTGTCCAATATTATCATCACCTATATCAAATATTAAATTTGTCTTATGATTTCACAACTATTCTTTCCAGTTAATGGATGATGCGAAAAAAAGAGCTAAAGAAAAACTTCAAATGCCACCAGTCATGAAAGAGAGAGAGCCTATTACAACTGTCATTTCATATGATCCTGAAATTCAAGGCTATACTGACTGTAAATATGTTTTTACTGATATCACTTACGGAATATCAGATAGGGTATGTTCAGAAAGTTTTTTATCAAATACAATATTAATTTAAAATATCTAATTAGCTTTTATGCCATATTTCTATTCAGAAAAGAATCATAGTTACAAGACATCCAGATGGAAAACTTTGCCATTCTTCATGGGAAGAGAGACATTGGATGAATCAGATTTATTTTCCTGTACCTGAGCGTACTTTAGAAATGCCAAAAATGTTTGAAGAGGAACATTTACAGGTATTTTAATACATTGATGTTTCAGGAGTTTGAGAATATCGGTGCTGCTCAAGGATATTTGGGGACCAAGGCATATGCCCTTGTAGTTTTTTCAGAGAATGTTAGTCAACTATCTTAGGTAAAATTAGATAACTAAAGAAATTCTAATTGAAATCATGCAATTGGCTTTATTATATTTATTTCTACGTTAAAGTAACAAAACTGATTGCTTTGATTTTAATGGAATGTTGCAGTACTATAAACACACTCCTGTGATGTTAGTTGACATAGATTTTTTGTAGTTTTCTTCTTTATAATGATTTTAATGACTTAATAGTTTGTATTTTCTATTTATTAATCTTAGAAATTTATTGAAAGTTTATTTTTCTTTTTTTTTCACCTTTATGCTTTAATCATTTAAAATTATATCCTTTGTCAAAAATTTTTTATTAATAAAAATACCATTAATTTTTTCAAATATTTGTGAGGCTCTGGACAGGTCCGAACCCTCAGTAAAATTTGCGTTAAAATAATTTTGTTTTAAAGAAAAAATATAGTAGTTAGAAATAGATTTTTTTATATGAAAATGCGACGCTAACTTTTAAACAATAGAAGAATGTAAGTCCGTTGACCATTTCCGGTTGGAGATTGAATTAAACTTCGATTTTTACCTCTCCCGCTCTCCCGAAAGGTTTTGAATTGTCATAAGGTGACAAGGAGAGACCAATCGGAAAGGGGAAGCGGAGGAAAATGGATAAAACCCCGGACATTCAAGGACGCGATGGCTTCTTCTCCCAAAAGTTCCAAGTGACAGATCTATTGTGTGTGTGTCTTGCACTCATCTTCATTTCCATCTCCCGACCTCGGATCAATAACTGCCCATCAACAGAAGTCAACCGCGCTGTCTAGAGTTGTCGAGACGTGATGGAATTGTTCATTTGCAAACATGGGACACTCCTTTAAAATGGGACTATCTTGGAAAGGAGAGGAAGACCCAGAGACCACAGCCGCCGCAGAACTTCCAAGATCACGGAAATCTTGTAAGCTTCTTTCGTGTTTAATAAACAGGTTGTGTTGTTGTAAACAAGGCATCTATCTCTGACTCAACTGCTTCCACTGCTTCCACATGTTGTTGATTGTTACCGCTCGCAGTTCAGACGGCAAGGGAGACAATGATGATATATATCACATATCATTTGTTGAGTTTTTTGAAATTTCTCTTTCCCCCTCGGCCCCCACATATTTATACAAGGAGAAAATATTATAAATCATTCATTTTTAATACAGTAGAGCGTCGATTTTCCGAAAGTCAATCATCCGAAACATCAATCATCCGAAAGAATTCCAGTCGGCAAATTTAAATTTTCGCCAGTGCTGTGGCACTTCAATCTTTGGCTACGTCTTGGGCTACTCAAATATTTTACGTTTTTCATACTAAATCAACATCTGAAGTATAATTTTTTATTATTTTTATATTTTTCAATATATTTATTTTGTTTGTACAAAATAAAAAAATAATTTTTAACGATACAATAGTCTTTGTTAGGCTTAACATCGACGAAAATTCAATGCAAAGCGACACACAATGGAGAAATATTTCGACATCGGTTACATTAAACTATTTTTTCGTACGTAAATCAGTTATCCGAAATATCAGTTATCCGGACAACCCCAGTCCCCAATTGATTCGGAAAATCAACGCTCTACTGTACTTTCTGACTGGGAGATAAGCTCTTGCAAGTGCCCATGCAGACTGGGGTTTTTTTTTTCTATTTTCAAAAAATTATGATAAAGAATTATATTCATCATGATATTTTCAGATTTGATACTTTGAGTTTTATTAAGATGAAACAATTAACAGAATAATCCAGTGGTGTGCAGTGACATTTGATGATATGGAAGCTATGCTGGCCCTGGATAGAATCATTGGAAGTGTTATACAACATTTTGGTGTGTAGCATCCATGAGTTAAACCATGTGAGGTTGGCACTCTGTAAAACACATGTGCAAATGTGTAGTATCTGGCTGCTTTATACCATTCAAATATTTCGCCGTGGAAGCTGCCCCATATTTGACAATATGGTGCTTCCATTGAGAATATGCATATATGAATTTATATTTGAATATAGAATAGCAATCTTATCATTTTTTTTTTCACATGTAGTATAGAAATTTGTAATAAAATACATAATGCAGTTATAATAAAATATTAATTTTAAGTATGTTAAAGTATGAAAATAATTGCACAATATGCATTTATATTTTAGAAAATACAAGGGAAGTGGCACTTCCACAGCTTGTATGGATGGCATGCCACTGGAATAATCATTTTCAATCAATCAATATTTTATTATATGAACCTTAGTTTGTTACAAGGGAGTAATGGAAACAAAAATTAGTATTTAATATTTAGTAGATAATATTTAACAAGTTAATAATTTAGTACAAAATAACACAAAATAACATATACAGGTATACCTCGAGTTACGTCGTTCTCGATTATATGTTGTTTGTCAAAAAATGTATGGAAAAATAAAAATCAAGTTTAAGTCATTTTATTCGACTTTATGTCCATCTGCCACAAATATTGAAGTTGTAATATCACTATAAAAGCGTTAAAGTACATAAAATCATATTAAAATCTATACATTTACAGTAATGTAATGTATAGATTTATGTTAATGTTAATATGTTAATATAATCATCATTAATCCTAGAGAACGAAACATGAAAACGTCTGTTTTTCTGTGTTGTCATCTTATTTAGTGGTCTTTTAAGTGCTCAATATTGGTAGCTCCATGGTAGCTCCAATGTGTTCCGTTTAGTGCCATTGTCAGCACCACTCGATATTGGTAAATTTAACATAAATTAGTTTATTTTTTACTGTTGCAAGATAATTTTAATAACTGTATTTGTTATTTAACCTTACAAAATCATCTTATTTTATAATGTCTTAGAGCAAACCACATTCACAAATAAAGAGTCCGCGATGTACTGAAAACATCGCCAAATTGTAAACATGCACATTTACAAGTATGTACTGTATATACATGAATTTGTAAATTTAGATTACTTTTTTCTGTACTATATTAAAAACTAAAATTTATTTGTTTGTAAGTATAAAATAGATGGTTAATGAGAATTAACCATACATTATTAAAAATGCATTTATAAATAAAATACAGAACTGGGGATGGTTATGTTATTTGTGGTTTAGCCTAGTGACAAGTGAATTTGGAGACAAGTAAATTCAATTTATATCGTTTTTTGACTTAAGTCGCCTTTCCTGGAACCAATTACTGATGTAAGGCAAGATATACCTGTAGAGTAATAATGAGTTTTTGAAAAGCATGATAGAATAATCATTTTAAAAAAGTGTATAAAAAATTAGAATAAAATGTCTTTTTCTATTTTTGGCATTTATTTTGGGGCTGTCACATGTTTTTAGGGATGATTCAAATAATAACTAATTCTTGTTGAAAGAGTTCAAAGCACTTCTCAAAATTATGAATTGTCAGAGTTCATAATTTTGTTTACATCAACAGAGCTTAAATATAATTTATTTATTTATTTATTTTTTGGTTTTTAACATTGTAACTATTTCTGTCCTGAGGTTATCATTTATTAAATCTAAAGCTTTGACAACTGATAACTTTCTGCATGCAGTCATTTTACAAAACATGAAAATAAAGAACAATGTATACCACTGAATAGTGGAAATGATAGCTTTTTCATTAAACATACTCTGCATTGACTATAGACAAGTCTAACATGTCAAACTGTAAAACTTCATCTTTGAAAGGAAAACTGGCTTGACAAACACGTCTCAACCATAAACCTGTGTATGTACTGTACAGTATATATACTTACAGTTTTACATGTTATTTTATGAATACTGTATATGTATATAATATATGACATTTCATATAATATACTTTATATATATTAAAGTCTATGCAGCAAAAAAGTAAATGAGTCTGCTTTCATCCTTTATCTGACATAGATTCCGGAAGGGTTTATGTCAGATAAAAAGGATGAAGGCAGACATGTGATTTAACATGTGAGTAACATTAGAATTAAGAGTAAGTAATAAAATTTTAAAAAGTAATAAAATAATAAAATTATGATAAAGATGATATAAAAACATTTTAGAAATGTAAAAACAAAACACTGAAAGAGATCAAATCTATGTTTCAACTCGCAAGAAGGTAGCCACATGTCTCTTCCCATCCTTTTTATTTCATCCAACTCAGGCTTAATCATATCTGATCTTTCACTGCTTGGCTAATAGTTGTATATTCTGTTGTATACTTGATTTTTAATACATTTTAAATAATAAGAATTTCCTTGCCATTATGATGAAAAATTAAAGCCACAATGTTATGCAAAAATTAATAACTTAAGCATTAATAGTTAAATTAAATTTAATGCAATCCTTTGTACTGAGATTGCATCTCAGTTCAAAGGATTATTATTCAATATATATGTGAAAACCATTGAGGTTTAGGGCTAAAAACCAAAGTATTTAAGGAATAAAACCAAACTAATTTGATTAAAGTACAGTACAGTATAACAAAAGCTTTTTTAATGAAAGTGATAGGGCATTCTGTTGACACTCCAATATGTATATATATAAACTATAAAAATGATTTATGTAAGATACTATTTGTAAATGTTTGATTTTAAGTTTTCAAGTATTTACACCATACAACTCAACACATTTGTGCTCTATAATTTATAATTACCATGTGTCAATGCAATAAACTGAAAACTTAATCATTATTGAATCTATATATTCTTTATTCTTATGCTTTTAATGTTTGATTTTATAAATTTTGTAATTTTTTTTTATGCATTTGTTCATCATATTAAAATACAGTATTAAATCATTATATCTCTAACTGCATTACTATTTAAAAAACTCCACCATATCTTTAAAATGCAGTCTATTTTGCACACTTATCAAACGTTTTCGGTCAGATTCACAGACCTTCTTCAGGATCGAACGATCAGATTTCAAATTTGCAAAACGGAAGTTCCAAAATGAACGTTCTATAATCTTCTCAAATTGCGCATGCTCATTATTATAATTTTAATGTCGCCGCTTTCCATGCCGATGCAATATTTTGTTTGATTCACGGAAATTTATATTTTGCCCTTTTTCTTTGCACTTGTAAATGTGCCAGGCTTCTGCATACTTTAGATGTCTTCTATTTTCCACTTTTTGTATGACATCTGCCTTGCTCCATTTGATTTCGATCTCTGTTGGATCTGCGATCGCATAATTAGCCAAAGCCGTGATTGGTTGTTTAAATCTTACATTCTTTTCGTGCTCCTTCAATCTTTCATTTAACGATCTTTTAGTGGCTCCTATATAATATATCTCCTTATTCAGCCTCTTATCATACAACGGTATTCTGTATACACCTGGAATCAGCCTCCTGTCAACGGGTGTTTTGTCATTTCTTAGCATTTGGAATATTGTCGTGTTTCTCTTGTACGCTATTTTCTTGTTGCTTTCTATTCCTATTTTTCTGTAAATGTTACTTAACTGAGCCCTGTATTCCATTACGGTGAACTCCTTTTTCTCTCTTTTATCTTTTATTTTTATTGCCTTCTTTTTCTGCTCGTATTAAGGCTTTTATTTTATTCTCCTTAAGTCCTACATCTCTTGCTAGCTTTGCGACGTAAAAGAAGGCAATAAAAATAAAAGATAAAAGAGAGAAAAAGGAGTTCACCGTAATGGAATACAGGGCTCAGTTAAGTAACATTTACAGAAAAATAGGAATAGAAAGCAACAAGAAAATAGCGTACAAGAGAAACACGACAATATTCCAAATGCTAAGAAATGACAAAACACCCGTTGACAGGAGGCTGATTCCAGGTGTATACAGAATACCGTTGTATGATAAGAGGCTGAATAAGGAGATATATTATATAGGAGCCACTAAAAGATCGTTAAATGAAAGATTGAAGGAGCACGAAAAGAATGTAAGATTTAAACAACCAATCACGGCTTTGGCTAATTATGCGATCGCAGATCCAACAGAGATCGAAATCAAATGGAGCAAGGCAGATGTCATACAAAAAGTGGAAAATAGAAGACATCTAAAGTATGCAGAAGCCTGGCACATTTACAAGTGCAAAGAAAAAGGGCAAAATATAAATTTCCGTGAATCAAACAAAATATTGCATCGGCATGGAAAGCGGCGACATTAAAATTATAATAATGAGCATGCGCAATTTGAGAAGATTATAGAACGTTCATTTTGGAATTTCCGTTTTGCAAATTTGAAATCTGATCGTTCGATCCTGAAGAAGGTCTGTGAATCTGACCGAAAACGTTTGATAAGTGTGCAAAATAGACTGCATTTTAAAGGTATGGTGGAGTTTTTTAAACAGTATTAAATCTTTTTCAGATATAATACATATATTCAGTAAATCTCAAAGGCATAAATCTGTGTTAACATTGACATAATAGCAATTTAACTCTGTTATTATCTGTAATAGCAATTTTTCAAATGAAAATAAGTTTTATGTGAAGGAGCACTGATATTACAGTTTCTTTATAAATATATAATTCAATTATAAATTATTTTATTATTATTATTATGTGTATAGAAAGTTCTGGACAGACAAGAATATGAATTTGTTTTGGATCGTGCCTGTCTTCAATGTGATCCAGATGATCCTATTTATATAAGGGTATGATATTTTAATGTTAAAATATTTAAGATTATCTATACGTTTCTAAAATTTATGAATTATATTAGGTAACTCAAACAACATACAGGCATATTGACGAGATGAAAAAGTACGACGATCTAAGGTCCACCCGACACTTTGGTCCCATGGTGTTTTATTTTGCTATGAATAAACAAATTGATAATCTTTTACTATTTTTAATACAGAAAAATAGGTTAGTGTAGATTAAATTTTTTAAAAATTTTAAATTTAAACATTTGTTTCACATCAGTTATGAATAAATTTAGATTAGAAGATGCAGTCGAAATAATTAAGCTTTATTACATTATCCATCCTCGCTTGGAAAAATTCCCTGAAGATGATTATATAAATTATATACAGGTAATTATAAACCTGCTATGTCATTAAAATATAAAAACTTTTTAAAAGTGAAATTTCAACTAATCCTTTTTCAGAATTATATTGAATTTGATGCTAAGAAGAAGAATAACCTTCAATTAGCATTGCAAACATATGTTGAATTATATCACCACGTCTTAAAAGATAAAAATGCCATGTAAATTAAATAAATTTATTATTAAAATAAAAATACTTTGAAAAGAAACCTATGTAATGTCAGTTTGTATTGTAGCAATACAGAAAAACTTGGCTAAGTCACTGCGTTAACTCGAAGCTGTCAAAATGTCGTGGGACACAGTACATAGGGTTTTCCATAAAACAGTCTAAGTCGAAATTGCCAGTACTTTTAACTCTAACCTGCTTTCTCCTGTAACCTCCACCAGAGATGCAGATTATTCAGGATCCAAAACGTATGAAAAAATAACGAAAAACGAGCAATTATTTATTGTGACATCGACACAATGTGGGGATTCCAATTTTTTAGAGAATTCAGGAAAGTTCTAAGTGCAGTTTATTAATTAATTTGCAGATTTCCCGTGTATTTTAATTTGAGCCGACACAAAATTTTACCATTAAATAGTATCGAAAAGAGTTTTGAAAGAATGAATTTTTTCGGTTCTTTTAAGAGCTCTGTTTTGGTTTTTCGTAAAAATTAAAACTGGTTCGGTAAGCAAGACCGATTCGTCATTACTGCAAGCACAAACAGTAAGCGGGCAGCAACGTAACGGGTGACTGAACTGATTAAAAGCAAATCAAGTTCACTTGTAAAACATAAGATCCTCGCATTTTGGGCAATTTCTCCAATTAATATATATAGGCATGGCTCTTTTTTTTGCGGCTATTGCCATAATTTTATATCGAAAAGTTTCTCCCAATCTCGTTTGCAAGGTCAGACATATTCTGCACGTCTGCCCTTTATCCCCTGATCGGCGGTCTTCATTTTCACTTGTATGCGAATACAGACAATTAAGATAAATACTACGGCTCCATGTCAAACACAAGCCATTACAACCTTTCCTTTATGCCCTTTTACTGATTGTTACCGCCGTGTCTTTCTGATTAAGACACAAAGGGTCGCCAGGACACAAAACCACTATAAACTGTATAATTTGTAATCAATTTCCGAACGGACGCTGAAAAACGGCTAGATAACGGGAAATTTATGGGCATAGAAAAATTTTCATTCCTATCTGGTCTCGATTTAATTGGAATCATTCGTCCGACTTTGTGTTTTTTAAATTTATTTTTTCTTAGTTAACCTGATTACTCAAAATTAATCAAAAAGATCAAATAGTTCTACACTTATACAAATGTAGGCCTAATTAATAAATTTCTCCCTACAAAAAAAGTAAACCAGCAACGAGTTGCTCAACTTTTCAGGCAACATTTAAAATTTTCGTGGCACCATCTGTTATTTTACTTCATTAAACAAGTTTTATATTTTAACTGTTATAAAATGACAAAAACCTTCATTTTCAGAGAAGGGACGAGTTTTATAAGAAGTTTTAAATGCTAATAAGAAGTAAAATCGTCATTAATTTTCGACCCTGCTGAAGATACACACGACCTCCATTATCTTCTTATTCCCTCGACCTTTAACTAGCAAAGTTTATCATGATTAGAACAACTAAAACATAAATTTCCCTGCAAGATTTCAGAAATTTAAGTAAACGCAGGAGAGTTATAAAACTTCAAAAGGGTTAAGAAACTCATCTCCCCTCCCTTCACACACAAACACACACACTAACATTTACAAACAGATATTACCCCTGAATTTGTCTGCATTTCTGGACATTTCAAGGTTCGGAGTTCATAAACGTAAAAATCTTGGGGGAATCATTTTTGACCGATCGCCATACTTTCTGTTTGTTATATATAACAGCCAGAAAAGTCAAAATTNTGAGGTTGGGTTTTATAAAAAAAATTGTAAATGCTAATAAGAGTAAAATCGTCATTAAGTTGCCCTACTAGAGATACACACAACTCTCACTATCTCCCCATTCCGTCGACTTTTAATCACCAAAATTTAATGGTATCAATCAATATATGTATTATTTGCCTCCCTGCAAATTTTCAGAAATTTTCGACCAAAAGCACAGGCGTTATTAAGCTTCAAAGAGGGCGAAAAAATCGTGCACCAACACACACATTTATACATAGAGAAAAAACCCTGATTTTTTTTTCATTTCTCGACATTTCAAGGTGACCTGAGTCCAAAAATGTAAAAATCTTGGGGGGGTCATTTTTCGACCGATCGCTATACTTTCCTTTTGTTATATATAACAGCCGGGAAAGTAAAAGTCATATTTCTTTGAGAAGATAGTTCTGTTCATACCTGCTCAAGATGTACAATAATCTGCATAATGTGGAACAAGAAGTTTTCCGGTAACCGCTCGTTACATATTCAGCGCATATTGCAAAACATTTTATTAATTTTATGAACCGTGTGAGGACGAGTAGTTAAATTATTTTCCATCATATTTGTCAGCAATTTTTCATCGAATCCTTAAGACTTTTGGAATTTCTTACTTAAATTTTCAAATATAAATTCTTGTGTTAGGAATACGTTGTATTCACTGAATGATCACTGAATTAGGCAAGATCTTTAAACACAAGGTCTGGACACGATACCGTGATGCATTTCGGCAGTAGCCATTTAGACCCTTTGTGGTATCCAAATTCGCTCTAAAGCACCGTATTGGTTCCTTTGTGGTAATACCACAAGGGTTTACTTAAAAGCTTAACCGAACCAATCTCTAGCCGAGTACAGTGGAGACTATTACATCTAATATTACGAAGAAATCAAAGACAAATTTTTCCAGTTCAATGAGAGTGACTGAAAAGTATATTTTGGAAATTTCCGTGGACACCTGGTCCTAAAACGAATTAGTTAGAAAACAAACGACGGTCAATCTGTTAACTTTAACATATTTAGATTTTTAACAGCTATGGTGAGAAATGTTTAAAATGTGCAACAACCCTGTCGCGTCCTTTGAGGCATACGAGTGATGCGACAAAAGAGACATTTGACATTGACCGGTATCGGCACCCTCGGGATCTGGCAGTCGCGTGCCGTGCAACCTACTCTGATTCCATCCATTCGCCACTCGTGGGGAGATATTTGACTAAGTGGATTATTTTAAGATTTAAAAAGTAAAGAATATTTCATGTTATTTTTATGTACGTTTCTTTACAAAGCTATATTTAATTATAATTTTCTTTAAAAGAATATTCATACAATTGAAGAATATTTCGTACCAGGTATGTACATCCACCGCACATTTTACCAAGTAAGTTTCTATTATTATTTTATTTTTAATTGTAGCCCTTATATCGTGGCTAGCGATTCAGAATGTAATTGTGATATGAAAAATACATTTAGAAGTCTATGGGTTTTACTGGCTTATCGAACAAACGAATACGAATGGATCTTAGACGCGCAATTCACTGATTGCCATTGAAAGTCGGCTTCTTACAGAAACACAACTTCCCTGTCATCAAATGTCACGGCACACCACTGCGTTAGAGATATTACTAGTCTGACAATTGGAAAAAGAAACCTTCTCTTATAACTTTTTATACGCTCTCCAGCCTGACGAAATAGTCTGTCTCCTTGAAGTTAATTACCGTCCTTTTCCCGAAGGCTTTGTACATTTCTAACCTTTCAAGTTGTTGCAAGTATTTTCTCTCGATGGCGTCCTTTTCATTTCTAAGGAGTGTGGAAATTGTAGGGTTCTTTTAAAACCCTACAATTTTCTTACTCCTTAGAATTCTGTGCTTAGCCTATTACATCGGGCTATCTCCTTATAGATCGAACAGAGGGCCTTGTGTTATGTGACTACCACCAGCGGCGGCCTTATCCATTGCGAGGCCCTGGGCGGCAGATCTTTGCGAGGCCCTGGGCGGCAGAACTTTGCGAGGCCCTTGTCCTTTGTGCAAAGTATGTGAATTGAAATAGTAGGCACTTATTAATATTAATATATACTGTACTATAAATTAAATTTATTTTATTGTTATAACTAATAGCCAAGGATAAAATAAAAAGTTTTAAATATCAACTTTTTTCTACTTGGTTGTTGCGCGAGGCCCCTACAAGAGCGAGACCCCGGGCGATTGCCCTGCTCGCTACCCCCTAAGGCCGCTACTGACTACCACAACGTGTGATAGAACATTCGGAAAGGAAAGATATATACAAACTGTTCGGTATAAGGGCGGCATGAACATAGTCCACTTATATGTTACCGTAGGCCTATTATCGTACAGCGATTTTGCTAAATTGTAGAGGAAAAATTACCGTCAACTTTGATGTTATAAACAATGATGTAACGAAAAGACGACGTCATCTATGTTTAAATCAAAATATATTTTAAATTATCGTCATGTTACTGAACGCCGTTTACTGAAATCGTTTTAAAATGTTTTAATTGGCATAAATTTGAGCTTCTGTATAATTTTGAATAAAATGCATTTTATAAGCATAAAATGAAGCTGTCAAACTGAATTAGCTATATGGGAAACCCCCGTGAACTTTAGCCTATAGATCCGGAAGTTTCGCCAGCACTTCACTGATAACGAGAAAGGATTAAGTTTAAAATTTGAGCTTTCTGGACTCAGTGGTTTCTCTCTCTACGAGCGTCTGCAGTGCCGGATGAAAGAAAAAAACGAAGAAAATACCTTTATTTTGCAGATTTTTGCACTTTTCGAATGCTTATATTGCAGTAACCGCTTTATACAAAATCTTGAAACTACCTAAGAAAATAATTTTCCTTCGAACGAGACGGGATATTCGAAATTACCATAGGTTTTTGGGGGCGGAAAAATTGACCCCCGAAAATCGGAAACTCTAATTCCCGTATACGTTGTCAGTTAGTGACTTTTTTAGTAGCCGTCAGGGTCATTACCGTGACTCCTCATATAAGTCACTAGATTATTGGATCAAATTTCATCCGTTATTATTAAATACAGAGCATCCTCAATATATGTCATACTTAAGTTCCTAAAACGCGTCGTGAACGACATGGTGTACATCGAATATCAATTTCTCGCCGAAATAATATATTATGTGGCATTGCCGACCAACTAAAAACAATTTATGTGCAAGTGTCATAGCAAGGTGACGGCCGGATGTTTCAGCGATTAAGACTTCAGTCTACTGCTCTGACATCGAATTCGGGCTGTTGAGGAACCCAGGGCGGTCTGTACCTGATGTGTCAAGTCCCATTCCATACAGTCCGGCAGCCCACATTGTGGATTTTAAGAAACCAAAAACGGGTAAGATTAAGACAGTTCTCGATAAAAAAAAAAAAAAAAAACAGCTGCCATGTTGCAAGTGTCATGAAATATACGATAAGCACGAAAATCTTTAATGAGTTAGCAATACTGAAATACGAGTGCAGATGATTTCTTATTATACTAAATTTAACAGAAAACTTCATCACCAAACGATTATTGATGCTAATGTTTGAAATTCCATTTAATCGATGCAAGATGTGTGATTACCAGAGCCCCTTCGGCCGCCAATTTAAAGTCTTTTAATCTTTAAAGTTGGCTTTTCCACTTCCCGGGACGAGGACCCAGGGGTTGGATTTGTGGGAAGCGAGTGTTCGGGTTGTTTCATTGTGTCGAATTACACAGAACGAGGCGCTTGATGTCTAAGTGCCGTGAGTGTGAGAATTCGAGTAAAGGTTAAACAGTATATATCTTCTTGTACAGTCATGTTATGTCTGTGCGTGTGTGTGCGGTGGATGTGTGTGATCGAAGAACATCTTCGGCATGTCTATAAACAGACAGTCTTTCTTCCCGAACAGTGTTACGAGAAGAGCGAAGGACCTGGCCTAGCCTAACCTAACCTAACCTACTCTAACCGGAAGTTCAATCCTCATAACAGCTGTTTGGGAAGAAAGGTGGGCCGAATGTCGCGTCCGGTGAGTAAACGCGTCACGTCCGGGTGGTCACAATCGGGAGTCAAATCCGTTGTCGTCGACCGAGTGTCACGTTCGGGAGACAAGTCCGTGGGTCACGACCGGGTAAGAGAGGTCACGTCCGGGAAAAGGTGTCGAATCCGGTAAGAAAGTCGCATCCGGGTAAAGAAGAGGAAATCGCAGAGGATCACCGCCTAGGCCAAAGAAACCGCAGCCGTCCGCAGCAACAAAACCACGGACAGCACGGTCCCTCAACTTCGGCGGCTCTCTCCTCCGACTCCTGCTCGTTCCGACTTCGGCAAGGCGGTGGCGTCGCCGTCGCGGACGAACGGGCAGAACGCGACCAAGTAGAAAATGTCAGCTCGGACGAGCTGTCACTTTCAACATCCTCCATCCACAGCAAGGTCTGTGGCCGAATGACCCCCGAAGACCTCGGCCAACTGCACTGGACCCAGGGTGTAGCGTCGCATCATCCCGACTCCGGGAGGATGCCACGCCACGCGCACTTGGGCAAGGTCTTCTTCACCCGCTGCCTCTCGCTCGTCGAGCCCCCGCTCCTCCAACGGCACGGAACGACAGACTCGTCCCACGTCGTCCGAGGAACCCCCTCTCTCCGGCGCCACCGCCTGCCTCTGCCGGAACCGTCTCCAAAGCGCACCAACGTCTTCATTCTGTATAAAAAAGAAGATTTGCAATTAGTCCAGTGATAACAAAAGCTTAAATTAATGCTTAAATTCTTCCGAGTGAAAGCAAAAAGCAAAATTTTTAAATCTAAAAGATTCGAATCCGAAGCGCAAACGGTCGACCATCGAACGATATGCCGAGATGTCTTCTGGGACCGATTCTCCAAGTAATATTAAATCAATTCTTACGTCTAGGGTCAATATGGACTAAGACTTACCTGAAAAATCTTGAATCTTCTCTGCAAAAGTCCTCAAACCGCAAAAAACAGCACGCAATCGAAGAGCACAAGAAAAGCACGTCCGACCACAAACACAAACACAAACACAAACACAATCGAACTGCGATTCGTCATGTGTGACGTATTTCGAACAAACGTTTAAAAACGCGTCAACAACGTTCGAATTTCGTAAAAATTAGAATTTAAAAAAAATCAATTTTTAAAATTTTTTTAATTAATTAATTTATAATTTTTTTTATTTTTAAATTTTGCTTCAATCATTTGATAAATAAATTATCTTCTGCACTTACATGGTGCAGAATGTCCACCGTGGGAAAGTAAAAGTCGATCTTTTTATTTTTGTGGCGTAAAGAAAAAAAAAAGAAAATCGATCTTTTTAATTTAAATTCTACGTCTTGAGGCTTGACCATCTCCGAAAATCGTTCGAATAAATATTTTTTTTCGTCCATTTTCGGCCATGGCATGAAATAAATCAAATTTTTAGACTTTTCGGAAAGATTCCTCGGTCGCCGTCGAGGTTGCGGGTTTCCCGTATTAATGCAACATCAAACTGGATAAAGTTAATATTAAAAATACCGAAAAACCTTTATAAAACGGCCGAACGACAATTAAGTCCGAGACACCGGGGAAATCGACGCAGAGTATAAACAGACTGAACTAGGGGAAAACGACCGTTCTTTTTCCTTGAATTTCTGACTTTTTAAAGGATCTCTCCCCTAAATTCTTAATTTGATCGCTTAATCAATTTGACACCGCCGTTCGACTTGTTCTGCAAGTGTTGATCCAACTTTGAAACTTTCGCTCGTATCTCTCGTGCCATGATATTTCATTTCCTGGTGGCTAAGAATTTTATTTTACTTACAACGCGACAATTTTGCTTTCGGAGGAATGTTACATTTATTTCCAAATTTCGTCATTTTAGACCCATAAATTCCCACTGTCGTCTATCCGTATGTCTTAACCTCGACAACGGAGTTATATGAAATCCGAGACCAGATGTGGAAACTTTAGGGACGGGAGGCCCCAATTAACTATATATGATCTTCCGATTCAAACCGAAAGTCACGGTTTTTTTCAATTCAAAACGTCAGTTAACAGATTATCGGCACGACTCTATTGTTAACGGAAAAGTGTGATGTTCAGGGGCAAGCCACTACTAACTTGAAGTATTTTGAATTAAATGATTTCGAAATAAGATTAAGAATTGTAGCCCGGCATTGTGACCATGTCACAATAGACAATTGCTCGTAGTTATCGTTTGTTTGTGAAAGCTTTGGTTTCCACTTGTGAAAATATTTACGATTAAAACTATATTTTGGTCTTTGTCGTGTTATGAATCAGAATATCGAAGTTAAAATCCTTCTGAGAGGTAATAAGGAGTTAATAATTGTGGGAAATGGCATTTTCCCATCAAAAATAAACAAAGAAAACATGCCAATAAGTGCAAGAGACTAATATGTAGAAACTATACCATTAATTATCCCCGTATTCACCAACGCGAGTTAAACAGAGAGTTGACGAACTGCAGTTTAGATGTAACTCGAAGTCAGATTACGAGTTACTCTTCTTTCGTATTCAGATAAAAATATAACTCTAGAGTTAATGTTTTAACGAGACTTAAAAGGATATCTGCTACAAAAGTTATTTATCGCCACGTGACTCTCATGTAGTCTCTCTTTCTGTCTCTCGACCCGGCATATTTAGACGCATTATTCTTGATTCGAACTCGTTAACGATACATGTATATAATTATATAATTTCCTTTATAATAAACGATTGTTAAGTTACCTAGTCTCTGCGTGCGTTCGTCCCTTCCCATTTGCTACCTCGCAGTCTCCAAGTCTCCATCCCGAATCCGTTCGCTCATTCACGCGACCGTTCGCATGACCTACTTCTAAATCAAATAGTCGTCGCCGCTTCAGGGTCACATTATATTATATATAATATAACCTTTTTAAAAAGACATTTATTTAAGAGCAAGAAAAATGTGTAAAATTTTAAATATTTGCAAAGTTTTAACCATTCCCGCAAACTTTCGTCGGCCCCTAAAGGGTCAATACCAACTTCGTCGTGAAATCCGAAGTTAATATAATAGAATGTATTTAACAAAATATTTCAATTTTAAAATTAATAAATCACAGGAGAGACAATTGTAAATTACTTATCAGCAGTTTATAATAAATTTAAATTTGATTTTGTAATCGACTTTTTCAACGAAACACCAAAACACTTTGAACTTTCAACATGAAACGGCATAAGAAAGCTGCCCAGCATTGGCCGAATGGATAAAAGGGAACAAGCAGCTCTTCGCCTGCCGTTCGTCATTTGCAGACGAACGACAACCCAGAACTCACCACGTGGAGGTGGCTGCTTCAGAGTTCCACCAAGAGTTGGAAAGAATGATACTCCACAAGTGATCAACATCACTTGTCGAGTCGAGTTCTTCCTAACTCGCACAATGAAAATATTTATAATTACTCTGAATACTCCAAATTCAGCTATTCGAAACTCGCCGTATTATTACTATCTAAACTAAGGAATGCAACATTACAACTAGTAGTAAAGAAAGACAGAAATCTATAAATACACCTGGATGTAATAAAATGCACGTTACGGCCACAAAATTTAGTTCAATCTCACACCGAACCCCATTAACCAAAAACAGAAAAAAAATACTCGCTTTGCACGGGATTTAATAAAGAGGGACACAGAAAGCCCTCTCCAACTCTAGTTAACCTCGTCACTCGAGCGGGACTTAAAGAAACAGGACACAGAGAACCTTCTAAGCCTCACCATCTTTTGTCTTCATCCGAGCGAACCTTAAACATGCAGAACACTGGGAGCCTTCTGCGCCTCTCGTTCTAGCGGGCCTTAAAGATGCGGGACACAGGAAACCTTCTCCGCCTCTCGTCCGAGCGGGCCTGAAAGATGCGGGACACAGGTAAGCTTCTCCGCCTCTCTTCCGAGCGGGCCTTAAAGATGCGGGACACAGGAAACCTTCTCCGCCTCTCGTCCGAGCGGGCCTTAAAGATGCGAGACACAGGAAACCTTTTCCGCCTCTCGTCCGAGCGGGCCTTAAAGATGCGAGACACAGGAAACCTCCGCCTCTCGTCCAAGCGGGCCATAAAGATGCGAGACACAAACAGTTTAAGTAAAGAGTAAAGAATAACTCGAGTAAAAAGGCCGACGGAAGATTTCATCTCTTTACTCGAGCGGACCTAAGAGAAAGGCGACATAGAGAGTCCTTTCTGCCTCCCGTACATTACTGAAGTTTACTTAATCGCAATTTTTCGCGAAATCCCAAAGAAACGCGGAACTTTCGAACAAATTTACGCTTAATAATGGCCACCTACAACAGAAAAAGCAATAATACATTCTAACAATTCGTTATGTATTGTTAGAATATATTGTTAAGAACGCGTGACGTATTACGATCCCGTCATATTTTTACGTCACGTGTTACGTGAAAACATTAATAGGTTTTAAATATTTCAGAAAGGATTATTTTATTAAAATAATATTGATTAGAAACAGGATTAGTTTAAGTGTTATCCTGTTTCTAATGCTTTCTTTTTTCTAATAAATAAAATTATAGAAATGTCGAATCATTCATTCATTCTAAAGTAATGTCATCTGCATTTTTGAAAATTTAAAGAGAAATTTGTAATGATTGCGGCTCTTTGCACGCCAGCTAATGCTATCAGAATGTCTTAATAATTATAGCTAACAATAATTATTATATTTATATTATACAAGGAACAATTTTGAATTTCTTCAAATAAATATTATTAACTATAAATATTGAATTAATTTATCATTTTTATTGTGTAAACGATTGCATGATTGTTAACAATGCTATAAGAATTGTGTTAAGATATACGATATGCTTTTTCACCTAGGAGAAATACCTTGAGTTATTACACACAAAAACGAAACATTTTTCATTTTATATGTATTGATACTTTGATTACACGTAACATAAAAGTTGTCCTAGTAATTGCAAATTCTTTCTTTTTTCTACTGAATACTTGCAATGAGTACGTGTTCAGAATTTGCAAGAGAAAGTAATTGATAAATAGAGAACGTATCTCCTACTTGTATAATTTGCCGATGCAGTGGTATGCATTAAAAAAAAATGTCAACGTTACTCGATTGGTATGCGCAGTCCGGAGGCGGAGGAGCTACAGTTGCAAACCTGTCGTTTTGCAAGCGTATTTGATGGAAAACTTGACTGCAAAGACTGGAACATACATTTGAGCTGCGATTGGTGACCGCGTGCATAGAGATGGATAGGATATTACTTAGAGGCTGTCTGTTGTTTAACGGTTGACTTAGCCCTAATGAAGGAAACGGAAGGGAGGAGGAAGAAACAGAGTGTAGAATAAAGTGTGGTGAAGAAAGGAGGAAAGGGAAGTAAGGATGAAAGGAAGAAAGGGGGAGGGCACATGAGCGCCGCATCGCGTTAATTTTAAAAACAACAAATACAAGTACAAAGAAACAAAATTAAAAAAATAAAAAAAAACATTGAGTGTGAATGGCTGGTTTTGCCTTATAATGGAATCCTAATAAACAATTATTATAAACAAACATATTAATTATTAAACTCGGTAGAGGATTTTGAGACACTAAAAGTGTTCCTCGTTACTGCTGTAGTTTTCTTTACCGTTGGTTGGTTGTCCTTCTGAGTTCTGGTCCTCGTTTGGTGTTGCTGTTATAGTTAATACAGTTGATACATTGTTTCTAACCTCTGAAGGTAAGTTGCTGAAACTTTGGTTCACTGTCAGTTTTTTAGTTCTGGTTATAAAGTTCGTCAAGCTTCTATACAATTCCTTTTTCTTTTCTTCAGGAGGCCATTTGTTGCCATAAGTAAGGCAGTCTCTAAAGAAGGTCTTAAGACTGTCACTGAACCTGGAGCATTCGAATAAAAAGTGATGAACATTGTCTTCACTATTGTCGATTTTACAGATACTATTGTCGTTTTTGAATCTAAACAAGTAGGATCCAAAGTTTCTATGACCCGTTAAAGTTTGAGTCAGTCCAAAAGAAGGATTAAAGAACTTGTTTCTTTTCCTTGTTATTATATTGGGTATATAAGAGGTTTGGTGTCCTGTCTCTGATTCGTTCCATTCATTTTTCCACTCGTCCGCGAGAATTTGTTTGATTTCCTTTTTTCATTTCCTGTAGGGGATTCTTTTGTAAGTAATTGGAGTACTTTCTGAAACTGATGTCTTCGCTATCTCATTACCCAGGTGGCTCTTATGCCATGGAATCCATTGGAATATTGCCGTTATGTTGTGCGATTTTGAAAGTTTCAGTAGCAAGTAATCAATTGTTTTTCTTGTTTTGCAGTACGAAAAGGGCCTTTCTGCTGTCCGTATTTATTGCTATAGAGCCTTTTAATTACGGTTTTCTTGAATAAATTATATTCAAGGAATTACTTTAAAGGCTCCATAGTAATAAACACGGATAGCAAACAATAGTTAGCTAATCGGGCTTTTCTCCGAGTTAAACGCAGGCTTAAAACATAGACGCGGCCAAAAGACACAATTTCGACGAGGGTGGGATTCGAACCCACGCGGGTATAACCCAATGGATTAGCAGTCCATCGCCTTAACCGCTCGGCCACCTCGCCTTAAGGAGCAGCCTTATCTTTCGATACATGCATTTTCGCCAACCAATCCACAACGCTTGGAAAGATCAGTTACACTCAGAATATTGGCTGCAGTAGCGTGGCGAGTGATCGAGTGATGGCGTTGTCGATAACACGAGACACTGTCTCATAGCCCAAACATTTCGTCTCCTGAACACCGAAAACTTGATTTCGACTCGGGCGATGTGGCATCTTTTTGTCCGTAGTGATATGGCTTTCTATCTTACTGGATGAATGCCTGCATACCGGTTAGTTCTGTAAACGAGCGCAAGCAGACAAATCGGTGCAATGCAAGCCCTACTCTGCAACAACATTGTGATTTTTTTCATCCCCGTCGAGGCGGATTTTAACCACCGACCTATGGATAACCATACCACTACAGTCCACCGATCTACCAGTTGAGTTATCGACGGAACAAACATAACATCTGCGAATTTACGTCAAGTGCTTTGCTTCGCCCAACTCATTTTACAATGTTGTTGCAGGGTAGGAAGGACTTGCATTGCACCGATTTGTCTGCCTGAGCTCGTTTGCAGAACTAACCGGTGCGATTTCAGCTGGTTCGTAGCAGTACGCTGGCATTCATCCAGTAAGGTAGAAAGCCATATCACTATGGACAAGAAGATGCCACATCGCCCGAGTCGAAATCAAGTTTTCGGTGTTCAGGAGATGAAATGTTTGGGCTATGAGACAGTGTCTCGTGTTATCGACAACGCCATCACTCGATCGCTCGCCACGCTACTGCAGCCAATATTCTGAGTGCAAGCGTTGTGGAGCGTTGTGGACTTTAGATTCGCTTTTGATCACGCCTTCTATCCTGCACACATTATATGCTCATCATTGCCCTCAAAATCTTTACAATCTTTTCAATCCTATCTCAGTAACAGTAGTGCAGGTATTTATACAATACAAAATAACATAGTCGTACCCATCACTCGAGGCTGTCCTCAAGGATCCAGAGACCAGGACTAGATCCTGGTCTCTGGATCCTTGCCTTGGAACATAAACTATAACTCTATTCTGCTTTAAACGACACCCTGCCTCCTGGCTGCCGCATACAGGACTCTGCGGACGATATAATTATCCTAGCTTCACAGAAGAACAGTGAACGCTTACAGGACATATGCAACGACATTCTCAATAACATTCACCAGTGGAGTATTAGCCGCTTAAAACTCGTTCATCTCATACACCACATACTCAGACACTTACAGACACAAACAACAGCATTAGAATAGATTTCCAATGGGTCCCTGGTCATGCGGGGTTCTCGGCAACAAGACCGTTGACCGTCTTGCCAAACAAGCTGCAAAGTCTTCAGTCACTAGTACTTTCAGTTACATTCTTACCTCGTACATCAACAATCACGTCAAAAAGTAAATCTTTATTCTCTGGCAAGACAGCTGGAACCATGACACTACTGGTAGGCTCACCTACACTTTCATCCCCAAGGCTGACACTACTGCGATTCTTCGCCACTTTTACCCTAGTTACACCCTCACTCAGTTACTTACAGAACACGGCAGCTTTAAGCAATACAGTACTTGCATAGATTTAACCTTGGGGACAATCCACAATGCGATTGTGATATTGAGGAGGAACAAACACCACTTCAGTTAATTTTTCGCTGCAATAGGTTCAGTCACATTAGGGATAGTTTAATGAGAGCTGCTATTCTTGAAGGGTACAACTGGCCTTGCAACTCGCATCAACTCATTCACACGCGTACAATGTTCCATCATCTACTCGCATTCATATCCTTTAGTGAGGTTCTTGAGAGCACTTACTCCGGGGCACGGATGGCAATTAGCTTTCCCTTGCTTTGTTTCAACTGTCTGTATATAGCTGCCTTTCAACTTTGTATTTTAATCCTTATTATCCGTCTTCTTTTTCAGTCTAAACTCGGTTAATTTAAATTATTCTAGTTGCAAGTTAGGTTATGATAGGCTAGGCTAAATTATATTAGGGCTTGTTAGCTTTAGTCGTCTGGTTAAGTTTAGTTAGTGAGTAAGTTAATGTTAAAAAATAATAATAATACAGTGGTGCCTCGTACAACGTACTTAATCCGTTCCAGGTGCACGTCCGTTATAGAAATGCATTTTCCCATAGAAATACATGTTAAAACATATGATTCGTTCCTCAGCATAAAATAACCGTACTGTACCATAAAAAATGAAAATGGAGCAGACACTAATTATGCCGGGTAGTCAGATGTTGTGAGGAGGAGGTGGAAGAACACTTTCTTTACACATTCATACAGATACAGACTTTTTACACATTGCAGCGGGTCTTTTTTTATTGTTTTTTAATCGGAGTCAGATTCAGGAGAGGCTACCGGAACTTGCAGGGTCAACTTCTCTTGTTCCATCCTTTGTTTTTTGCCCGCTGGCTTCTTGAAAAACATGACCAAG